>NC_056729.1:798612965-798750449 GCF_019279795.1 Protopterus annectens
ATATATATATATATGTGTGTGTGTGTTTACACACACACACACATATATATATATATATATATATATATATATATATATATATATATTTATATGTAGCCGTAACTTAAATAACCCGCTTTTAAAAACAAGTTGTGCTGTGCCTGTTAATGGAGTAATGGAGTCTTAAAACAGGCAGACAGTTTGATTTAGTATTTAATAGGACCTTTTGAAAAGCATTGTTAAGCCTGTATCACTTTATCTAGTAAGGTCTGAAATTACTGTTTCTTTTCATTAGAAATCATCATAATTATATATGTGGAATGCCATAAAGGCTGAATGAATGCAGGAAATAACTACTCACATTGTATTCATTTATTCATCTATCTCTCTATTTAGCTATGCATTTATGCATTTGCTTATTTATGTAGACGTTGAATGTAGATGTTCCACAGGTAGATTTTTTGTGCTTAAGGCATTTCCTAGAAGGAAGGTATCCAGCTTCTTTCCTGCTTAATATATTCGTTTTAAATTTGTATTGCTTGTTAAATTATGAATGATAAAAAGCTCCTGTTCACTAAACTTTTTTACCACAAGTGAGTGTGTTGTCTGTTAAGTTTCCACTTGCAACTTAATCAGTGTAAGACCTACAAGCAACTTTTCAAGTAGTTTTATCATTAATAACAGATTTTTGCTTTTTCTTTTGGTGGCAGTTTATAACATTTATAAAAGTTGCAAAGCATTTCTGTAGAAAGTCAAGTAATAAAATAAATGCATATACTGTTAATAGGTCAGTATAATCTTAAATTTACTGAAAGTACTGTTGGGAACAGACCCTTTCTTAAATAAATAAATATGTCTTAGCTATATTTATGTCACCTTTTGCTATCTCTTTCAATTATGATAAATTTTACAGGGTTCAGTGAGTGTTGCTAGCAGTTATTATATTTAATGCAGCATCAGTTACTGTGTGACACAAAATGATGCTAATTGCTAATATATATATTTAGCATTTTAAATGATACAAATTAATCAGACTTGACCACTTCCCTTTTTTATTTGCTAAAATCAGTTTCAGACCAAAACAGTCTTGCTGGTTTTCCTTTTAATCTGCCTGATATTTTTGTTATATTTCCAGAGGCACTTGACTTCTGTTCAGTATTCATAACTGCGTTGTGAATTATTATTATGATCATTTATTCTACATTTCACATGCATGGCATTAGAACGTCACTCTATAGTTAATTTGCAGCAGTGAAAATGGCATTTGCTCACCTATCACTAGTAGGATCTTTGTTAATGTCAGCTGTTGGGCTCAAGTCTTAGTACTCTAACACTACCCCTGTCTCACTGTTGCATACAGAATGTTTTCTGCTGTGTTAGGCATCAGCATTGATTACCTTTTTTCTTGCACAACAAATTATGATACTAGAAACACTCAATGCTAAGTTCACACAGGGAAATGAACTTCAGAATTAGTGATAGTAAGTGATAATAAGAATAATTAAGTGCACTTTAGTCCAAAATGCCCATATTCACTATCACATTACTAATGGCTGGCAGAAGGGTCCTGATTACACATTACAAGCCTGCCTATTACCAGTTACCCGCTAGATTCTAACTCATTGCCCAGGCAGAAAACACCATTCTTCGCCATCCATTTCCTTCAGATAACCCTCAACTTTTGTGTGATATTCATTTTTGTCTAATTTGCCTGCTTACAGCACCACAGACAAAACACATAGCCCTACCTAACTTCTGGTTGTTGATGTATAGCAATCAGTGACACTGGGAAAGCTGAATAATAATTATTTTTTCTGTAAAAGTATTAGTGGCTCACAATACTTTTAAAACATGATTGCCAAAGGGACATAAGTTCAGTAAGTGAAGATAAGATCCAAATGTGTTAATGCAGCTTCATTTGAGTGGAGGAAACAAGTGAAAATCAGATGTATAATCTCCTAAGTTCAACTACTACCTAATTTTGACATAATAAAGGGTAGGAAATATATTGCATTAGCATGGGCTAATAAAAACTGAGGAATGCATTTTCACTCCTTTCCATTACACTCCATAAGGTATTATGGTAAAATTTAAAAGTCACATACTGTATAGAGATGATAAATTAATATTATTAGGAATTTAATTTTATTAGGTGTACATTAACATCGTTGACATTTTAAGAAACATCTGCTAAGCCTAATTTACATATGTAGCATACCAAATCATTTTTATCATTAATTTTTATTTCATTTTTTGTGGGGTTTTTTTTTGCAATCTGATAAACTTTATTTTTAATAACACAGCAAAAATATGCATATGACCACCAAAACCACTAATCACTATATTACATAAACACATCAAAAGAAACACTAATCCTAGCCTTCCTTTTTATAATTTTTGATAAAATAGAGTTTAAAATTCTGACATTTGCAAAACAAACATAGACAATCACATCCCACACATCCAGCACTAAAAATCATAAATATAATATGTATGCAACTTTTTCCTTGGTATTTGAATCCATTTAATACATTTTTCCATAACAGCTTAATAATTTAAAATGATCTAGCTTAACCCCTTTTTCTAGTATATAACGAATGATAAAGCACTCTTAAATTCTATCAGCTCTTAGACTCAGAGTGCTAATAATACTAATTTTCTTTTCATGCAGACTAGAGTACCTAGAAGCATCAAGCAATAGCGGCAAGTAAAGTTCCCTGTATTACAAATAAGATTCCCAATTACCACTCATTTTATATTGGTAATGGCCTTTAATTTTGATGCGCCAGTTGTTAAGGATATTTTAAATAAATATTCCAATACAGTTTTTGGGACATTACATCTGATCCCAAAATTAGGAAACAGGCCAACAATGGTATATAAGGAAGGGAGGGATATTAAGTCACCACTGGAAAGGGTAAAGAATCAAAATAGTGAAGTTAGAGATGTGAAAGGAAAGATGGTTAAGTGTGGGAAATGTTCACAGTGTCATTTTATTATTGAAGACAATCATATTAGTGTAAAAAATATCCCAGTATTATTGTAAGTAAAGCAAGATATACTTGTGGCACTAATAGGTTGCACACACTGCCATTTGTTCGTAGTGCTCAATGGTTTATATAGAAAAGCTGAGCTTTCTTTAAAGAAATGTATATATCAACTTAATTATGCTATTAAAAAGAATGAATAATACTCTTAGTAAGCATGGCACCCCATGTGTTAATTTTAATAAATTTACTTTTTTGTTTTAGAGGAGGTAGTTAAAAATAAAAGGGTTAGTAACTGGGAAGCTTATTTGGAATATCAGGATCTTTACTGGCAGTTATTGCTTAATGCTTCTTGCTACCCTGGTATAAATTACAAGCTCTTGCAGTCTGATTAATTTGAAGAGTTATTAAATGGACTTTGTGAGACTAGTTTCCATTTTCATGAAGTAAATTCAAATCCAGTGTGATTCAATCTTAAAATACATTACTTTGGCCATTATACTGCAGTATAATCAGAATACTGAGGAGTAGTCCATTAACAAAACTGTTATAAGTTACCTGTAACACATTGCACTTAAGTTACCTGGCACTTGCTCACTAAAGCAATTATATAAGTCAGCACTAAAAATTAAAATCACTACACCCTCACTCCCCACTGGCCCTTGTTTTCAATTATTAAGGAATTCCCAATATTATTCTAGCATGTCCAAAGGTCAGTTGTCAATCTCCTCTCCGGTCCAGCTGGTGATTCTGGGAATCTTGAGGCAATGTTACAACTGCCTCATGTACACAGACAACCCTCTCCTCCTCCCAACAAATTCCAACACATGTGAGAGATGCAACCATATAGCCAAACTGGAGGCTAAGCTCTCTCAACTCAGTACTGGCATAACCAGTCAGGAGGAAAAGGAAACCAAACTCACTACAATTCCAGTCTCACATAGACCTACCAGGACAGCAAACCAAACACATAATCACAAAAAAAACATACTCGGAGGCTCTAAATAAAGACCTGCCTAAGCAGCAGAGACCTCCAAAGCAGACACCCAAGCAACCGCTACCCCAAAACAAAACACGTGCAACACATATCTCACAAAGCCAGTGTGCTGAACAGTCACAGCCCTTAAGACTAAACAACACACCTGATACACTTGTAATAGGTGACTCTATCGTCAGGCACACTGACGTCCCGCTCACCAGGCTGAACAAGGAGAGGGTCACGGTGAGCAGCCTGTCAGGCGCTAGGATCCGCCACATAACACAAGCACTCAGGTCACTCCAAGGCAAGTACAAATATGACTCAGTCATTGTCCATGCTGGTGTGAATGACCTGAGACGTACCTCCCTGGACTACATGAAAAGAGACATAAAGGAGCTCTCTGAGCATGTAGCCCAGGCCGGTATGACCCTGACCTTGAGTAGCATCTTACCCTCACCAAGAATGATGCCACAATATGAAGACAAGATGATCAATTTCAACAATTGGCTTAAGTACTGGTGTCATTCAAAGGGGATCCAATGCCTGTCAGCTTGGGATGATATGCTCGACAAGCCACGATGCTTTGTTAGGGACAGCTTGCTCCTGTCACCCCTGGGCTTTTGGATATTGGCAAAGGCTCTTGCTACCCCCATAGTGGCTTTTTTAGGCAAGGCTCAAAAGACAAACCCACCTCCATAGGTATCACAAGGGATAAGAAACTAAGAGTAATGCTACTCAACGCCAGAAGTCTAAACCTCAAGATGCATGCACTCGAAACTCTCCTTAGCATGGAGAACATCGATATCTGTGCAGTAACAGAAGCCTGGTTTAGGGCTCCCAAGAGCACCCCAGCACTACCAGGTTATACATCATACCATGTTTTCAGCCCAAAAACTTGGACCGAACCACAAAAGGAGGGGGAGTATCGATATTCATCAAAGATACCCACACCTCGAGGTTGGTGGCAAAGCACGAAGCATCAGAGACCATCCATGTGCAACTAACAGTGGGTAAAACTGCCTTCCAGTTTATAGCCTGCTACAGACCACCCTCCCAAACCCAGGAACCCCACTTGGCCTTCCTGAGAACACTGGAAAATATGAAGGTCTCTCCAAACACCATTATATTGGGCGACTTCAACTACCCAAACATAGACTGGGAGCATTACTCTAGCTCCAACACCCTAGCCCAAAGGTTCCTAGAATTTATAAACTCAAATGCTATGGAACAACTTGTTACCACTCCCACAAGAGGGGAAAACATACTGGACCTGATCATCACCAACATGGGGACTCTATGCTCCAGACCAGAAGTGTATCCCTCACTGGTAAGATCAGACCATAAACTGATCTCACTGGATATTCACATCCCGACCCCACCCCCTGCCCAGAAAACCACAGTGAAAAACTTCTCTAAAGCAAATTTCACACTCCTCAAAACCGAGGTAGAATCCTTCAAAGCCCCCAGGCCTGTGGAAAATACGATCCAGACCACAGAATCCTTTATAAACGCATTCTATGAACACCTTCAGGAATGCATGGATCATGCAATCCCAAATAAAACCAAGACCCAATCCTCCAAAGGCAGACGTCCTGTCTGGTGGACCCCAGCCATAAACAAACTATAAAATAGAAGGAGGAAGCTACTAAATGATAGAGCAAAATCCCAAAAAGGGAAGGCATCACTGATCAGTATTAGCAAAAAACTATGGGCACTCATAAAATTGTCTAAGGCCAGCTTCGAGAGAAAAATTGCATAGGACACTAAGAATAATCACAAGGCTTTCTTTAGTTATGTTAGGAACCTGGGTGGTAATTCCCAGATATGCTCAGAATTAGTCCAAAATGACAAAAAATACACTGAACCCACAGACATTGCCAACATCCTAGCTGACAGGTTCAGCACAAACCCCCCCCCCCACCAAAATGGCAAATATCTATCCCAGCAGAGTGCTGCCCCCCTGACATCTCAGATGCTCAGGTAAGAGCCGCCCTCTCCAAAGCAAAAAACACAGCATCAATGGGACCAGACAGTGTCCCGGGCTGCGTCCTACATGAACTCCAAGAAGAGCTCAACCCAAACATAAAACTACTGTTCAATCTCAGCCTTACTACAGGATATGTGCCCAAAGAGTGGCGTACAGCAACAGTGGTCCCTCTCCATAAAGGTGGTGCCTCAACGGATCCTGGAAACTATCGCCCCATAAGCCTGACTAGCTTGGTCTGCAAAGCTATGGAAAGGATCATCATGGACCTCGTAAATAACGATATTGGGGACCTACAGACACTGGATCCTACCCAGTTCGGCTTTGTTAAGGGCAGATCCTGTCTCTTAAACCTGGTTGATTTCTTTGAAACAGTCACCAAGGCCATTGACGAGGGGAAGGTGGTCCACACAGCCTACCTGGACCTCGCAAAAGCCTTCGATACAATACCCCACTCGGGCATTATAGATAAGCTCACCAGCTTAAATATAAACCCCTATGTCACCAGATGGATTGCAAACTGGCTCAAGGACAGAACCCACATGGTTAGAATAGCTGGAGCCATGTCAGACTCCAAACCAGTTACAAGTGGTGTCCCACAAGGCTCAGTCCTGGGACCTCTCTTGTTCGGTATATATTTCTCGGAGGTACAGGCCAACACAGAAGGACTGTGGCTGACCAAGTTCGTAGATGACTGCAAACTGGGCGCCATAATCGACTCTCCAGTCGACACAAGCATCCTCCAAAAGGGCCTCATAGAAACAGACAACTGGTGCCAGAGCCATGGCCTCAAGCTAAATGCCAAAAAGTGTATAGTCATCCCCTTTGGCAAAAACAAAGTGCCCACAAATTACCACATAGGTGGTAATCCATTAAGTACAGAAGAAGTAATTAGGGACCTGGGGACCCAAGTTGATAGCAATCTCTCATTTGACAACCACGTGGCCAAAGTGGTTAGAAAAACATTTTATATAGCCCACCTAATCATGAAGGGATTCACATCTAAATCAGGGGAGGTCATCATGCCTCTTTACTCATCCCTCATCAGGCCCATAATTGAGTACAATGCCCCTTTTGGGATGTACCTTACCAGACACCTGCAGCAACTGGAAAGACCCCAAAAGTACTTCACCAAGAGGATCAAAGGGCTCAAACAGATGCCATATGCTGCCCAGTTAAAGAAACTCCAGCTCTACTCAGTGGCATACCGCCTGTTCAGAGGCGATCTGTGCCTGACGTATAAAGCCATGTCCAACCCGGAATTAATGGACATGCTGCACCTCAGAAAATCCAAATCCCATCGAGCTACGTGCTCGAGAGACTTGAACCTCAGCATTGAAATAAATAGGACATGCTGGAGGGACAGATTCATAACCCAGAGGCTCCCTTCACTCTGGAATAAAATCCCAGTCCAGGTTAGGCAGAGTCCCTCATTGACTCTCTTCAAGAGGAATCTTGATGAGTGGATGGGAGATCGTAGGTTTACACAGAGGCACAGAATACTAACCTCGAAAAAGGGCATAGCAAAATAAATTTAAAATGGGTGGCGAAAGCCAAACACATTCTGGCTAGGCTTATAAATGCCCTAGGGCAGATAGCCTAGTATGAACCTATGAACTTATAACAGCTGAGTGATGATGCCGAGTCTGTCTGTGGAAGAAAGTATCCTATCCTTTCCTGTTATCATCTGGTCATTTAAAACAGTTATTATTTGGCATTTCAATGCTAGTAGATATTTGTGTGAAGCGAATTTGAATATGTTATTGTAATAACTTTGTGTTTCTGCTAAACTAATGTGAAATGAATCTGTTATTATTATCACCATCATCATTATTATTGTTATATACTTTTCTTGTGGATTACTTTAAGCATACAGTTAAATAAAGCTAAATTTGTTTGTTTTACATTTCATTAATCTTGAACATATTTTCCAGGAAGAAGTGAAAACAAACTTTGATGGCAAATAATAACAGCATAATCCATTTCAGAACATTTTAACTAAAAAAGATAAAGCATTGCAATTATTATAATCTTCCAATGGGTTTACCTATCTATTGTGGCCACTTGTTTGACTTTATAAACCTCACATGTCTGATTATAATATAAGTCTGCACAGTAAAGGATTCCAGCTTGCTTTACAGAAATGTGTACTTGTCCTGCAAATCTGAACAAATAACTCCTTAACTTGATTAAGATAGCTGGGTGAGCCAATTTCATCTTCAGAAACCTGCTGCACCCAGCAATTATGGTACATAACACTATTGTTACAACTGAAGACCTGATCATAATTCCCTATATGGCACACATCTCCAAATCAAACCGTGGTTCCAATGGCTTCAGATATACAGGGTGTAGGCAAGATGGAGAAAGTAAGTCCAGTGAATAGCATGCAATATTGTTATATGCCTCAAGTGTTTCAACAGGAAAAACTGCACTGACCATCAAAAGTAGACAGTGAAAGTCCAAAATATTTCAGACTAGAGATGCAGCATGCCAGTTCCTACATTTATATTGCTCAAGTCAGGTAGGGCTCTAACAGCAGTAATACCACCATAGAGTGTTCTTACTATAAAAAGAAATGTAACTCCACATCAGAGGCAAAATCACCAAGCTGGGGCATCACATCTAATATATGCCTTAATAATGGGCAATGGAGGTAATTACCTGAACAAAACCAAAATCTTCATAATAAGTTCTCTTGTGCTTGACTAACAGATTCATCACTGACCTGGAAACTGAAAGTACCCAAACTGAACCAGTTAAGGAATAAAAATGTGACTGACAAGGAAGACCATAAATGCATACGGAAATAACTTAGCATTACTAAGTTGATGGCAAATGAGAAGAAACCCACAGCTTGCTTCTATACCCATGTCTTACTTAGAACTGTTGGTAGCTGGTCCTTGGAAGTTGCTACCAAGGAACTCTGGAGACACTGTCACCAGTAGCGTAGCAAGGGTGGATGAATGAGTGCAATTATCCTGAGTACAAAGTGTTATGGGGCACGATCGAGCATTCCTGCACCCACCTGCACCATACTTTTCTATGTGCCAAAATGCCAGTACATAAAGGCACATTAGCAGTTTTTTTATTAAACCTTTGAAACCCACCCCTTTTTGGTCTTCCAGTTTAGTATCTCCAGGAAGTTGATCAGCGTACTGCAGTAAAAGTGTTAGTCCATTTTTTTTTCTTTTTGTAAAAAGCTGAGGTGAGCATGGATTTGGGTGATGTAGTAAGGCAAAGCACCAGCAGGCTTCCTTCAGTAAGCTAAAATCAATTTTTTTTTGGCTCTTCATGTACTGACTCAGGGGTGTGGATTTGCCTGATGTAATAGGTATTTCTGACACCAGTACCAGGTTCTAGAAGAGTCAGCTATGGCTCTGACTGCCACTGCTTAGTAAGCATCAAAATTATCATCCAGTCATGTTAACATTAAATAATACTATACTTGCTGCAGACAGACCTCATGTTGGAGTTGAATAACCATATTGAAACCAGATCATCCCATGTCTCTGATATCTTCAGAAAAAATCCATTGACTATCAGGGTATGTCACACAGAAATGAAGCCTGGGAAGTATTTTCCCTCAGCAGCACACAGTCATCCAAATGAATTGAAGACCATAAGAATTAACAAGAATCATGCTCCCTTTACTTGTGTCTACCCTCACATAACCTAAGAACATAATATCTATGGTAAAGGTGAAATGCATGTATGGTAAGTCTGGAAGAAATAGAAGGCAGAACAGAAGGAAGAGTTTATTAAATATTGCAAGATGTTTATGCCTATAGTTTATAAAATGGTAAGATGGAGGAAATGGTCTCAGTAGTACAAACAAGTGCAACCTTAATGCAATTCCCACAGTCCATGTAAATAGAATGTTAATGTCTGGACCCTTGGAATGACAGGGCCCAGCACAAAAAAGGCAAATCTCAGAATCCTTATAATTATTCTGTAGTGCTTAAATGTACCATACATGCTTATATATAGTTAGCGCTGTACTTGTGGTGCTGCTGTAAACGCCACCACTGTCTTATGCTGTTAAATACATTTTGCACATAGTTTAAATTTGCTAATATTCTAACTGAAATTCTCTCTAAGTCAAGTTACTTTCAAAGAAAAAGCTTTTGCAGCTCTTTCCATCCTAGCTACCTGTATGTATTTTGTAGAGTTCTTAGAGTCATAGTTGTACCTGTTGTTTACTGTACTCTTTAGGTGCTTCAAAACAAATTAAGTTTTTTGATGTTTTTGTGACAATTGCATGCAACTGTGTCTGAAAACCTTTTCTTTGCTTTCCAGTTCTAGTATTATCTGCCTCACTACCTTTTTCTCTCTTCCTACTGTTACCAGTCTTGTGAACCAGTACATCCCAGTACTTTAACACCAGAAATCACCCTCCTGGACACCTCTGAAAACTAGTCCGAACTAGGAATTTACCCACCAGCTCCCTGAGAGACCAACCTTTTGTAAGACAGTGAAAGTATGTGCTGATACAGCTACCAGAACTTTGTACTAATATTTAATGTTGAAAGACTCTGCTAGGTTAGGCAAGCTTCCCATACAGGTTAGCCAGCAGCCAACAACCCTCCCCCCTATTTATCATGTTTTTTTTCTTTTCTTTTTAGCTAACCCTTATATCCAGCCTGCTCTCCCTCTTTTTAATAAGGAGCCTAACTCCCTCTCTCCCGTAGCCTGATACCCTTGTACGTGAACAGTTCACTGCAATTAAGTGACTGGCCACTAGTTAGCACCCTACCATAAGCTTTCTGCATATCAATTCTTACACCTATTTTCTTTACTATACCCCCCCCAACCCTGTTTTCAGTTTTTACTCTTCACAGACTTACTCTTTTGTCTTTATCACCCTTGTTCTAGGGTACCTTTAACCTTATTCTACATCTCTGACATCCGTACTTTCCTCTTACTAGCCTCTTAACTTACTTCTACATTCTCTCACTTTCAGACCTACCTGCAGAATTCTTCCACTGTAGAGATTGTCATCCTCGATAGTCCACTCTCTTGTCTCTACTCACTCCGTTCGCCTTTCGGGCTCACTCCGCTCCCCTACCCTGCCTCCAATTCCCACACACTCCCAGTAATCCTACATTTATTCCTCTATAGACACACCCCCTGTACACCTTCTCCAATCACACTAATCTCATCTTTACCACACCCAGCCTCCAATCACACTCATCTCATCTTTACCACATCCAGCCTCAATCTCTTAAACACACCCCCTGATACTTTATCTCTCATCCTCTTTGGTAACATACACCACCTACTGGCACACATTCTAGTCTACCTATAAAACCTATTTCAACTTTAAATTCCCACCTCACCATTTATATTATGTTCTTCTCAATCATGCCATACCAATCACAACTATTAATATTGGTCTCACTCATACCTCCTCTAACCACAACCTACCTCTTAACCTCCTAGGAACAACCCCTCTACTCTACCCTCCTCTTCCCTTTCAAACACACTTTAATGCCAACACTAGCCATTTCTCCAAACTTTCGAAATTTCACTTGCAAACCCAACTACTTACTAGCTAAATATCATCGATTAGTTCACATCAAATAAAGCAACCTAAAAACTAAAAAAAACTGTTCGACTACTATTGTAAGCCTCTCCAACCTAAGCACTTTACATTCCTCCACTCCTTAATAGATGGGGACATTCATCCTAACCCAGACCCAAACTCTACCCATACCACTACAAACTGTAGCCCCCCACCACCAACCAAACCTTCCAATTCGCTCTCTATTGCTCATCTTAATATATGCAGTATCTGCAATAAAATAGCTCAAGTTCATACCCTTCTAGATGTCCACCACTTTGACATCCTCTGTTTATCAGAAACATGGCTAAAACCCACAATAAAAGACAATGAAATCCCCCCCCCCCCCCGGATATAGCATCATTCGACTAGACTGCACAATCAAAAAAGGTGGAGGAGTAGCAATTCTCTATAAAGCAGAACTACAAGTTAGCACTGTAAATCTTAACCTACCTTTAGACAATAATGCCAAAATTATTATCTCTAAATTCCAGCTTAACATACACAAAGCCATAAACATCATCTGCACCTATCTTCCCTCAGGAAATAACAATAATATACTTGAATACATCCTAAATTGGTTTTCTTCTAACCTCCCTCAAAAGAACATAGTACTAGGAGACTTAAATATAGATTGGAATTCATGTAGCAGCACTAACCCCACCACCCTTATTAACCTTTATGGTTTCTTGCAAGCTATAAACTCCCCAGCCAGAATAAATAGACTTAACAATAAAGTAAGTACCTTGGATCGGATACTCACTAATAGTCCTCATCAAACTTGTACTACAGGAAGCCTTCCAGATGACCTAAGCGACCATTCACTAATATATATTATCAGACACAAAACCAGCCTAACTATCCCTAACACTATCAGAACAGTACGCTCCAAAAAACACTTTAACCTCGAGCTGTTCCAAACAGAACTTAAACAATGCAACTGGACACCTTTAAAATATCTCCCTATAAATAAAGCAGTTGAATACTTTAACTGCACTTTCTTAATGATCCTAGACCACCACGCCCCAACACGCTCTATTAGAAATAAAACTAAACCAGCCCCTTGGCTCTCAAATAATACTAGGCAACTAATTCTTCACAGAAACAAATCCTGGACAAAATGGCATACTACTAAGAATCCTACAGATCACCAAACCTTTAGGCAACATAGAAATAATACAAAAAAGGCACCTACTAGACAAAAAGAACTACTGTCTCCTACTACAACAATCCTCCCTCAAGGAACCACAAAAATGTTGTACTAGTATTAACAAACTTCTATACTCAGGCGAAAACATCACCCCTAACCCTTTAGGCTCCAACCCTAAAAATCCAATACAAACAGCCAATGCTTTCAATTCTTTCTTCACTGATAATATCCAAACTCTTGCAAACCATTTATCCCCGATACGTGTAATCTGCCTACTCCCACTACCATACCACCCCCATTATTCCATTTAGAACCAGTACCCACAAGCTATATCTGCTCTCTACACCAAAAGCTAAAACCTACCACCCCTTCAGCTGACAAACTCCCAGCAGAATTCCTGCAAAAAGGAGCTAAATCTATTGCTTATCCCATATCCATACTGATAAATAGAATCATAAAGGAAGGTACTATCCCATCCATCTGGAAAATTTCTCATATCATCCCACTACATAAAGGTGGGAACTCCAATGACTTTTCCAACTTTCATCCCATAGCTCTACTCTCCCCACTTGACAAAAATAATGGAGAAGTGCATTCACAAACTACTTAACCACCTTCTCCATCACAACCTACTAGCTAACTGTCAACATGGTTTCCAACCTTTCCACAGTACCACCACTGCCCTGCTGTCCTTCGCAAACTGCATCAACAACAACCGCAAAACAAAAATATTCTTTCCTCTGCAGTCTTTCTTGATTTAGCTAAAGCTTTTGACATGGTTAATCACCAACTCCTTCTACACATACTGAAGTCCCTTTCACTTGATCCTCTATCTATGAATTGGTTTACATCTTACCTTGAAAAGAGACAACAGGCTGTACTCTGGAAAAATAAACTATCAAATCAACTTCCTATCTCACTAGGAGTTCCACAGGGCTCCATACTAGGCCCACTCCTGTTCTCCATTTATATCAATGACCTTCATTTAGCCACTCCACTCTCCAACTGCATTCAATATGCAGATAACTCTACTATAATCTGTTCAGCCACTTCCCAGGCCGAACTTCCGTCTCTCACGCAAAAAGCTTTCAACACTGTAGAACAATGGTTCTCTAACCGCTGCCTCCTCCTCAACCCCCAAAAAACTAAACTATTACTCTTCACACCAACCCAAAAGTCCACCCCTCTACATATCACTCTCACATCCAATAATGGTACTCTTACTTCTCCTGACCCTACCACTAAACTCTTAGGAATTACAACTGACAATAACCTAAACTTTGATACTCACATAAATACCACTATAAAATTAGTTAACAGAAAACTAGGATCCCTCTACAGAATCAAATACTTTCTTACATCAGAGGCTAGGACCGCTATAGCCAGAACCCACTTAATCTCAACGCTACTCTATGCTTCTCCCGTATACACCAACCTCTCTAAAAACAATCTCAACAAACTAGTTATATCATATAATAATATTGCTAGATTTGCTACCGGCTCTCCTTTTAGAACTCATCACTGTCTGAATCTAAAACAACTAGGTTGGTTAGAATTTCTTAACCAGCTTCATTTTCACCAAATTACAATAGCCCATAAAACTCTGTATCAACCTAGCAACACTCCTATACTCTCTAGCCTGATTTTACCATATAATAACCTCAAGAACCTACGCTCCTCATACAAAATGTTGATTAATACTACCAAATAAAAAAACTCAGCAGGCGGAATGCTACTTAATAGAGCTGGAGTTTCTTTAATCTGGCAGAATAAGACATATGTTGGAGACCCTTGATCCTCTTGGTGAGGTACTTTTGTGGTCTCTCCAGCTGTTGCAAATGCCGGGTGAGGTACATACCAAATGGGGCATTGTACTCAATCATGGGTCTGATGAGGGAGGAGTATAGGGGTACAATGACATCCTTGGATCTGGATGTGAATCCCTTCATGATGAGGTGTGCAAGGTAGAATGTTTTCTAACCACTTTGGCAACGTGGGTGTCAAATGAGAGGTCACTGTCAACTTGGGTCCCTAGGTCTCTGATTACATTTTCCGTACTCAGTGGGTTGCTGTCTATGTGATAATTTGTGGGTACTTTGTTTTTCCCAAAGGGGATGACTATACATTTTTTGGCATTTAGTTTAAGGCCGTGACTTCGGCACCAGTTGTCCGTTTCTGTGAGGCCTTTTTGTAGGATGTATGTGTCCGCTGGTGTATCGACTATGGCGCCTAGTTTGCAGTCATCTGCGAACTTTGTCAGCCACAACCTTCCCATGTTTGCTTTAACATCTGAGAAATAAATGCCAAATAAGAGGGGTCCCAGGACAGATCCCTGTGGGACACCACTTGTGACTGGCTTTGAGTCTGACATTGCTCCAGCGATTTTAACTTTATGGGTTCTGTTCTTTAGCCAGTTTGCAGCCCATCTAGTGACATAAGGGTTTACGTTTAAGCTGGTGAGCTTATCTATGATGCCTGAGTGGGGTATTGTGTCGAAGGCCTTAGCCAAGTCCAGGTAGGCTGTATGGACTGCTTTGCCCTCATCGATGGCTCTAGTGACTGTTTCAAAAAAGTCAACCAGGTTCAAAAGGCAGGATCTGCCCTTTACAAAGCCGAACTGGGTGGGGTCAAGTGTCTGTAGGTCCCCTATGTCTCTGTTTATGAGTTCCATAATGATTCTTTCCATAGCTTTGCAGACCAGGCTGGTTAAGCTTATGGGGCGGTAGTTCCCATGGTCTGTAGAGGTATCCCCTTTGCGGAGTGGGACCACTGTTGCTGTACGCCAGTGTTCAGGTACATATCCTGTAGTAAGGCTAAGGTTAAATAGCATTTTTATGTGCGGGTTTAGCTCCTCTTGGAGTTCACTTAGCATGCAACCCGGGATACCGTCAGGTCCCATTGATGCTGTGTTTTTAGCTTTGTAGAGGGCGGTTCTCACTTAAACATATGAGATGACAGGGAGATTACATTCAGCTGGGATAAGGATTTCTTCTTTTGGGGGTGAGGGAGTGGAGAAATTTGCACTGAACCTGTCAGCCAGAATGTTGGCAATATCTGTGGGTTCAGTGTATTTTTTGTTGTTGTGAACTAACTCTGAGCATATCTGAGGGTTTCTGCCCAGGTTTCTAACATAGCTGAAGAAGGCTTTGTGGTTATCTTTAGTGTCCTTAGCGATTTTTCTCTCAAAGTTGGCCTTGGATGTTTTTATGAGAGAACGTAGTTTTCTGCTAATGTTGATCAGATATGTCTTCCCTTTATGGGATTTTGCTCTGTCGTGCAGTAGCTTCCTTCTTTTGTTATACAATTTGCTAATGGCTGAGGTCCAACAGACAGGATGCTTGCTTTGGTGGAGAGGGACTTGGATTTATTTGGGATTGCATGATCCATGCATTCTTGGAGATGTCCATAGAAAGCATTTGTGAAGGATTCGGCATTGTGGGATTTGGTATCCACTGGCCCAGTGGGCTTAAAGGACACCATCTCAGACTTAAGAAGAGTGAAATCTGCTTTTGAGAAGTTTTTCACTGTGGTCTTTTGTGCTGGGGGTGGAGGTGGGATATGTATATCCAGGGTGATTAGTTTGTGGTCAGATCTCACTAGTGAGGGGTATACCTCTGGTGTGGAGCATTTTGTCTCCATGTTTGTGATGATCAGGTCTAGTATATTATCTCCCCTAGTGGGAGAGGTGACTAGTTGTTCCAGTGCATTTGAATTTATGAATTCCAGGAACCTTTGGGCTAGGGTGTTAGGGCTAGAATCATGTACCCAATCTATGTTTGGGTAGTTGAAGTCTCCCAGTATGATGGTATTTTGTGATGCATTCATATCCTCCAATGTCTTCAGGAAGGCTGAGTGGGGTTCCTGAGATTGGGAGTGTGGTCTGTAACATGCTACCAGTTGTATAGCAGTTTTGCCTATGGTTAGTTGCACCTGTATGGTCTCTGTTGCTTCATGTGTTGCTACTAACCTGGAGGTGTGGGTGTCCTTGATGAATATGGACACTCCCCCTCCCTTTGTGGTTCGGCCCAGGTTTTGGGGCTGAAAAGCATGATACGAGGTATAGCCTGGTAGCGCTGGGGTGCGCTCAGGAGCCTTGAACCAGGTTTCAGTTACTGCACAGACGTCGATGTTCTCCATACTGAGGAGTGCATTGAGTGCCTGCATCTTGAGATTTAGACTTCTGGCATTGAGCAGCATTACCCTTAGTTTTTTTTCATTTTTGTTTTCTAAGGAGGTGGGTTTGTCTTTTGAACCTTGCCTAAAAAAGGCACTATGGGGGTGGCAAGAGCCTTGGCCATTATCCGGAAGCCCAGTGGTGACAGGTGCAAGCATTCCCTTGCGAAGCAGCGTGGCTTGTCCAACTTGTCATCCCAGGCAGACAGACATTGGATCCCCATAGAATGACACCAGTACTTGAGCCAGTTATTAAAGCTGATCATCTTGTCTTTGTATTGTGGCATCATTCTTGGTGAGGGCAAGATGCTGCTCAGGGTCAGGGTCATACCAGCCTGGGCTACATAATCAGAGAGCTCATCAATGTCTCTTTTCATGTAGTCGAGGGAGGTATGTCTCAGGTCATATTTGTACTTGCTTTGGAGTGACCTGAGTGTGTGTGTTATGTGGCGGATCCTAGCTCCCGATAGGCAACTCACAGTCACCCTCTCCTTGTTCAGCCTGGTAAGTGGGACATCAGTGTGTCTCACTATAGAGTCACCTATTACTAGTGTATCAGGCATGGTGTTTGGCCTTAAGGGCTGTGATTGGTTGACACACTGATTTATTGAAGTATGTGTTGCATGTGTTTTGTTTTGAGGTGGTGGATTTTTGGATGTCTGTTGTTTTGGTAAGTTTTTTATTAGAGCCTCCGAGTATGTCTTTGTGTTTCTATGTGTTTGGTTTGCAGTTGTGGTAGGTCTATGTGAGACTGGGTTTGCTATGTGTGTGTGTGGTTACCATCTCCTCCTGTCTGGTCATGCCAGCCCTGAGTTGAGAGAGTTCAGCCTCCAGTTTGGCTATATAGTTGCATCTCTCACATGTATTTGTGTTTGTTGGGAGGAGGAGAGGGTTGTCTGTGTACATGAGACAATTGTAGCATTGTCTCAAGATACCCAGATTAACCAGTTGAACTGGAGAGGACGCCAGTACTCTACCACTCGACATGCTAGAACAGTATAAAGGAGTGCTGTGCCTTTAAGGGAAGTGGATATTCCTGCATTGCCTGTTAACTTTTTGTATGTAATCCACTGTCTTCTCATTTTGTATATTTTTCATTGTATTAACTTCTTAATATATCTTAATTGTGGAGCTTTTCTCCCCGGGCATCCACCGAAAATGGACCTGGTCCAGCTGGATATTTCTGGTAAACAAATGAAAAATAGAAAAAGAAATATCTACTATAAGAAAAATACCTTTTGAATTGCAAACAATATGTACTACCTAAGGTGTTCTAAAATTAGCAGATTTGGAATGATGCACCTCTGCAGTATAGTGAAGATCGGATATATACTGAAGTATTTTTTCCACATTTTGGAACTATGCAAACAAGATATCTTTGGGAAATGAGTCATAAAGTCACATAATAATAGTAACATAAATGTCTATATAATTTCTGTCTTAGCCACACCTTCTTCACCAGTCCCAACTCATAGAGGCCTTCAAAATCCTTAAACAACCTGAGAATACCCCAGCACTAAAAAACTTAATGACTCCCTACTCCAATCTAAGCTGCCTTCGCTCAGCAAACAGACCCCTTGTCCAAACAAGTAAATCTCTCAACCTTGGTGGTGACGTGCTATTTGCCAACACCACTGGTAAAATATGGAACTCTCTCCCAAATGACATCACGCTTGCAACTTCTCTAAGTCATTTCAAAAATAGTCTAAAACTCCACTTCAAGTCACACTGGCTATGTCCTTGTTCAAACCCAGACTAGCTCTGTGCCATTAACTAAAACATAAAACACTAGCTAAGATAAGTACTTTGTATACTGTGATAAAGAAATATGTATCCTGTCTAACTCTATGTCATTATACTGCCTACCGTCCTTGCTAATATGTTATTAATGTTACATTTGTAGTAATCTCAGAAATAGTAATGGCAGTCTTGTACTTGTATGTAAATAGCCTATGTTTTTGTTAAGTTCTTTCAGCTCATTTACTGTACCTAATTATCAATGTAACTCTGTTGGAGCTTCTCTACCCGGGCCTCCGCTGAAAAAGGACATGTATCCAGTCGGACCATCCCGGTTAACAAATGTAAAATAAATAAATAAATAAATTCTGATTTGGAGAATCTGTGAGAAGGAATGTTGAAATGATTGCTATGTTGTGAAAATCCATTCAATCCCTAATAATCATTAGATATGTACTAAGCTTTAACTTGTCCAGCTTGAGTGATCATCAAAACCGTTTTCATGATTTGTATGTCAAAAGTAGTCCATTGATCATTTTTGAAAAGTTTGATACTGGTTTGTCTCTGGGACTTTGCACTAATGCCTTGCATACATATTTTTAATTATATGCAAAATACTTTAGTGAGGTACCGCAATAGTTTTGTTAAAACTCAGTAAGTCATTTAGGGATAACTTGAATGACTTTCATCTGAATTAGTCTTTATATGTCTACAACATTTAAGAAAACTCTTATGTGTTTAGTGCAGAATTTTTTAAGTATTTGACACATATTTCCAAGCAATGTGAAACACAGATTAAAAAAAAAATTCTAGGCAACTAGAATCACAGCTTAAATGTTTTTAAATGATACAATTAGAATCATTATAGTGTGAATTTTATTCATATCTATATTTCCATTTACGTTTGTTGCCCATAGTGCATTTTTCTTTACATGAACACTGCTTCTGTGACATTTATATCTATTACCTGAAAGTAATGTATGTCCTTCCACCAATAAAATGGCTCTGAAATAATCAACTAATCCTTAACCCTAAGAAAACTCAACTCTTCTCTTCCTTCCTCAGATACTCTCTCATCTTAAATCCAACTTTTCTCTTTCCTCCCTAGATGGCATCATTATATCTCCTGCCTCACACACGATACTCCTTGGGGTAATAATTGATGACTGACTTAAATTTGACTTGCACATACAACAGGCCATCAAAAAAAAATACCAAAAACTTGGACTACTTTGTAAGAACAAAAAATTCCTCACTACTGCCACTAAATGCATTTCTCTTACCTAGACTTCTATATGGTTTCCACATCCTTACCAATATCCAAACTACCTCAATGCAGAAACTGGAACAAACATACAACAAAATTGCCAGATTTATTCTAAACCAACCACTCTCGTCACATCACTGCCTCTCACTAAACAAACTTCAGTGGCTGGAATTTCCACACCTTCTCCTACAACCGCAGCTCCACACTACCTTTTTCATGCTCAACAACCCTTCTGCCTGCCCTGCTCTCACCTCCCATGTTACTCTCTACTCTCCCCCCGACCTCCCTGGAGTGCTGATCAGCATCTTCTCTCAGTTTATAAACCCAAAAGGAATATTGGCAAACTACTTTACAAACGCTCTGCCTCACTGAATTGGAACAAACTCACTCTCCATATTAGATCCAACCTTTCTTTTCCCTGTTTTGTAAAGGAGCTTAAATCCCACCTACTAAAATCAAAATTATGCCATTTCCTTGACCACACATACTCTTAGTCTGTCCTACTGTATAACCTGTTGCATCTCCTAAATTTCTTTCTCTGTTGTAGTATCTGCTTAAACTAACCTCCTAAACCCTCATCTCTACTACTATAGCCCAACTACAGCCCCCTCCTTTCTCTCCCCCCTTCCATTCTCCACACTATTTATCTTTTTTCCCCTCGCTTCCTATCAATGTTTGTACATTTTCCTTCTTTTGTACAATGCTTATCCTTTTGTTTTACTCTTATATGCAGTAAATTTAACCCACTGCTATCAGTGCAACCCTTAATGTTCATCATTTTTTTCTTTTGTTTTTCTCTTTATAATTAATTTCATATTTGCATTGTTATTTTTAATAGTTTTGTTCCTGTATGTTTATCTTTGCTTATGCTTGCTGGGGTTCTTTCCCCTTGGATCTCCACTGAAAATGAGTTGCTTACTATCAATGCAATGCAAATAGTTAATAACCTTTTCTTTTTTATAATTATTTTGTATTGTGATTGTTATTTAATATTTGTATATTGTCACTTTATCTTTACTTATGTTTGCTGGGGCATTTCCCGTCAGGTCTCCACTGAAAATGGGTTTGGTTGCAAACTCAGTTGGACAAACCTGGTTAACAAATATGAAATAAATAAATAAATACATACATACATAAATAAAATGCAAGTCCCAGGATGTACACTGATTTGCACCAGTTTGTCTGCTCTGTCTTGTGATGTTCAGTATGTCAAAAACAATATGAGATATATCTCTGAGTATGTTACAAAAGGTGATTGGCATTATACATGTATTCCCATCTGATACTTAAAGAGGGTACATTTTCAGGTCTGTTTGTGAAGTGACTACTTTTTGGGCTATTGTATGGGTCAGAATCATATCTCATTTTAAAAATGCCAGAGGGCTAACCCACCAAATATTTAAACTAAATGTATAGAGGTCAGTATAGAACATTTAACAGAAAAAGATTACTGATCAATGTATGGGTAACAGAAGCATAGCTGAAACATTCAAGGTCATTTGGAAAAGTCTGAAATAAAATGTGCCAGTTTAACTAGTTATAATGATGCAAAATTCTTATGGAATATGTGAACAACATTTTACAATGACAACTTGGTTCTATAGATAAAGGAATGAAGTCTTGACTATGGCCTATATGTCCTTGATTTAGTTATTTACCTAAGTGTTGATAGAGACAGCTGGAGAGGGAAGACATGATGAGAGAAAGCCTGTTTGCCTCTCCTGGTAGGGGGAGATGAGGCATATGTACAGGATGTACACTTAAATTAACATCTTCTGAAGACTGATGCATCTTCCTGTGAGGAAGTTGGGAATTTTGATGACAGCATTACTAAAAGAAGTAGATGGGGATCCTTCATACCACCTCACTCCAGGTGCAACACCAAGAAATTTGTTGGCGTGTATATGAAGAGTAGAGTTTAAGCACACCCCCTATGTTATTTCTCTAGATAAGTTTCATGCCATTGTTCCATAAAAAGGAACAAATGAGAAATAATGGCTGTGGGACTGGCTTCAAAGTTAGCAAATATATGGGAGAAAAAAATCCCCCAAAACTATGTAATTGACAGGAACTGTAAAAAAACTGAGTCACATTGTCTGTAAGTTATCCATTAAGTCATTCAATAGCTTTAGAAATTTGTTATTATATCTCTTGACTTTAATGTAGCAAAGGAATATAAATCTGAAATATGTATAATATGGAAAATAGAATATAAACGTCTCAGCATGTGTGGCAACATAGTATTAGACAACAGTTTTCTGATTAATCTGACAAATTTTTTGTTTTATCAGTATATCTACACTTCCCAAAAGCCATATGATATGCACATCAGAATGAATAGAATAGATGACTGCAACTGAGGTGCACTGGCCTTGCACATCATTTAATCTTGAAATAAATACAGAACTTATCATTAGGTAACTAGAAAACTGGACATTAAAAATACATAGTTGTTGTAAAAGCTTTTGACAAGGTAAGATGAACTCAGCAGGTATGTGCCTATGCTAAATGTTAAACAGAACCTGCAGAGCCTCAGACACCTATTAAGATATACCCTATACCATAACTTCTCAAGTTTCTCTAAGGAAGAGGACCTCACTGCACTCTCCAAGGCCAAAAGCACTTCATCAATGGACCCAGACAATATTCCAGGATATCTCTTCAATAGCATAAAACACGGCCTATCAGGACCACTAGAATTGCTAGTTAACCACACAATTCAGGTAGGCTTTATGCCAAGTGAATAGGGGACTGAAACTATCATCTCACTGCTCAAGGACAGGCCATCTATGGACCCAGATCAATACAGGCCCGTAAGTCTCGTATGTAAAGCCATCCAAATAATTATCATGGAAATGATAAGCAATAACACAGGAAATCTTTAGACACTTGATCCAACCTACTTTAGTTTTGTCAAGGCCAACTCATGCCTACTCAACCCTGTGGACTTCTTCAAGAAAGAAAGGAAAACAACAGATGAGGGCAAAGTAGTGTATATTGCCTACCTTGACCTTGCCAAAACATTTGACACAATATTCCACTTGAGCAATGTATTCAAACTCACAAAATTAGGTATAAATTCGTATGTCACCCACTAGATATCCCACTGGCTCACAGACAGGATCCAAGAAGTTATGATAGCAGATTCTACTTCCACAAAAGGTACAGTCACTAGCAGAGTCCTTCAAGGGTCGGTGCAATGGCGGATCTTTTTTGGCATCTAATCTCTGATGTCAAGGCCAACATCAGTGAACAACCATTTACCAGAAAACTTTGACTAAAATCTCTTAGCTAGCATACATTGTTGTCATTCTAGATTCGTCGAGAACATCTCTTATTCACAATATTTGAGAATTTGGAAGATATTATGCTGTGATGACATCACATTTATACTATGATTTACATTTACATTTATATATGATGATATATTTATACTAAGGAGATGACTAACAACTTTTTAATATAGAGTTGTAAATAATCACAGTTGAAACTGGAAACGACTAAAGCCAATAATATGGAAAGGGGCATTCTCTTGAATAAAGCAACCAGGAATATGCAGGGTAGTACCACTAATGCATATTATTGTTTCTGACTATTTATTGTACAAATACATTTATGATTCAAAATGAGATTTATTTTGGCCTAGCTTAAATTATGACACTCTTTTGGGTCCTGTGTTATCTGATAAATCTCTGCATGGTTTTCACACAAACTGTAATCTAGGATAATTTTTTTTCTATTGTATAAAGGAAATATAGATTTGGCTTTCGATTCTCTTACCATGTTTATGGGAATGGACAGATGCTATTGGTATGGTTCTTTTCATTTTACACTAGTAAAAGCTATGATATTAGGTTATAAAACAAAATATATTGCTTACCTAGTGACATAATTGTGCAGTGCGTTTTACATAGGACAGTCGACCTGTTCATTCAGATAGCATGTTTCATTACATATTAGTGACATCAACTGTAAGATGTCTAGAAGCCCATTGTGTAATATACGATAGGACATACTACTGCAATTTTTATTTTTTAGTCATTGACGTGTTTTTTTTTTTTCTGATGCCTCCAATGTTAAATTTTGTAAACAGATAAAGGAAAGACCTGTTTTTTGAGTCTATGAACATTGTATAAATCCAGTATAAATGAGATATAAAGAATGATATATTTGCATATTTTATATATAAATACATTTTCATTTAGGTGCATATGCTTGCTTTTTTTTTTCCTTTTTTCATTTTTATATATGTTAACACATTTTTTTAATTACAAGCATTTATATTTTGTTTGCATTTATGTATAGTTTGTTTACTATGAACATTTTAAGAGAGAGATTTCTCTATGCATAGATGTTTAGCATGCACTTGTTTTGGAGTGTAATGTCACAGGGAGATTAGGTCACCTGATGCTTACCTTTTAAGTAAGGATGATTTTTCATGGTCAAGCAGCACAGAAGCAGCTTTCTGAGTGAAACTGCAGTCTAAAGCTGAATTGTGGTCATGTGCCATCATTAAGATATTTCTACAGCTTTTTACTGTTGTTGTGTTTGACTTTTCTATTTGGATTATACATATATAGACAGAGATATATAGTAGATGACTGTATTCAAAACATACACATAAAAGGAGAGATGCATACATATGTGTGGGTGTGTGTGTGTGTGTGTGTGTGTGTGTGTGTGTGTGTGTGTGTGTGTGTGTGTGTGTGTGTGTGTGTGTGTGTATATATATATATATATATATATACATACACACACACACACATATATATATATATATATATATATATATATATATATATATATATATATATCTATATATATATGTGTATATATATATATATATATATATATACAAACACAGACACATGCATCCATACATGTAATACATGGATATCTATACCTATATCTATCTATATGTGTATAAATTTATGCATGCCCATGCAAGTATGTCATTAATAAACCAATTTCATTGATGAAGGAATCCTTGACTACACACATGATAAACATGCAAGTAAAACAAAATAAAACCAGTCACAAAGGGAAGCATAGCTAATCACTTTTATGACTGGTAATTTAAAAAATTCAAAGGTATACATGTTTTTCACGAGGGGGAGGGCTTTGCCATCACGCTCCCCAACTTACATATGCTGACTCCACAATTACACAACCACAACCACAGGTGAAACACCATTAAAAACACAACACAACAGTTATATGATGCACTATATATTTCACTTGATTGAAAGTGCATTGACAATAACAAACGCACACAGATAAATACATATTTACGTGTGTGTGTGTGTGTGTGTGTGTGTGTGTGCGCATTTGAGTCTGTATATATACATACTTAGAGAGATAGAGAGACAGACAGATAGCTTTATTCTTCAACAGGAAACACGTTCATATTTTTACAGTTAGGCAGAGATTTATTTTTATTATTTATTTATTTACATTTGTTGACCGGGAGTGTCTGTAGGTCCATTTTCAGCGGAGGCCCGGGGAGTAAAGCTCCACATTTAAAATAAACAGACAGTAGTTACATTGGATTACATAGCGATTAACAATTTAACATAGCAATTAATTACAAACATATTTACAGATGAAGAACATAGTACATCAGTAGACAACTAGAATTTTTATCTGTGAAGTACATAACAGACATTAACAAATGTTA
This sequence comes from Protopterus annectens, assembly GCF_019279795.1. Taxonomy (NCBI): domain Eukaryota; kingdom Metazoa; phylum Chordata; order Ceratodontiformes; family Protopteridae; genus Protopterus; species Protopterus annectens. The sequence goes on from NC_056729.1 coordinate 798,638,462, forward strand.
CAATAAGAAGTTCCTGCTGTATAATAAGTACTAGGCTTATGAGCATCTGAGCTTGCTATAATCAAGGTAGTTAGTGGGGTGGAAAGAAAGGTAGTGGTTGGATGGGGTGGGTGATATTAGAGTGGGAGTTGCAAGGACATAGCCAGCATGTTTTTAGGTGCACTTTTAGTAAGGTTTTGAAGTGGGTGCATGATGGTACGGAGGTATTTGTGGGTGGGAGAGAGTTCCATAATTTGGCTATGGTGCAAGAGAATAGTGCTTCACCAGCAGAGTTATTGGCTTTAGTGATCTGCAAGTGATTTTTGTTGCTGCATCTTAGTGGTCTGGTGGTGCGATAGGGTTCGAGTAGATTTTGGAGGGATGGGACATTTAGTGGATGGCTTACTAGTTTGTGGGCAAGTGACAGTTGATACCAGTGAAGGAGGTGAGGGAGTTCAAGCCATCCCAGTTCAGCAATTGAGAGACAGTGGTAACTATGGTAGGATGCCCCTGTGGCGAATTTGGCGATTTTGTTGTAGCAGGTCTCTAGCTTGGTTAGATCATATTGCCTTAGGTTGGTATATATTGGCGAGGCATAAAGTAGGGGGGAAATAAGGTAGGAATTTCCTATTGAAATCTTTGCTGCTTTGGTAAGAAGTTGCTTATTTCTGTATAATGCTCCTAGTTTTTTGTGGACTTTTATTATGTTCATGGATATGTGAATGTCAAATTTTAGTTTATTGTCTATTTCCACTCCTAGCAATTTGGTGTGTTCACTTGGGTATATAGTTGTGTTGTCTTTTGCTGTGATGTTAAAGTGAGAGTTGTTTTGAGTATGTTTGGTGGGTTAGAAGATGAGTAATTTAGTTTTGTTTGGGTTGAGTATTAATTGGGCATCGGATAACCAAGTTTCAACAGAGGAAAAGGCTTCCTGTGTGACTTTTTGCAGTTTGCGTAGGGACTGGGCTGAGCAGATGATGGTTGAGTCATCTGCATATTGTATGAGTGTGCCATGGTTGGTGGCAGAGGTTAGATTATTGGTGAAAACAGAGAAGAGTAGGGGTCCAAGGATGGATCCTTGGGGAACCGCTATGGAGACAGGCAGTTGGGGAGATATGTCATTCTGCCATAGAATGGATTGTTGTCGGTCAGACAGGTAACTCTGAAACCAGTTGGTGACTGATTGAGAGAAGAGGTTATTGAGGACAGAGATGAGTTTGTGTGGGACCATGTCAAATGCTTTAGATAGGTCTAGGAATGTAGCAGAGGAGAGACAGCCATTGTTTTTATACTGAAGGATAGTGTTAGTAAAGGAGAGTAAGGCAGTGGTGGTGCTATGGTTTGGTCGGAAACCATGCTGAGGATTGGAAAGGAGGTTGTTAGTAGGGAGGTAGTCTGAGACCTGAGAATGTATGCATCTCTCTAATATTTTGGAAAGTGGAGAGAGAATAGCTATGGGGCGGTAATTGGTTAGTTCTGTGGAGGGGCCGCCCTTGTGGAGGGGAATTATATGTGAAACTTTCCACAGTGTGGAAACGTAACTTTCTGACAGAGATTGGTTAATCAAGATGGATACTGAGTAGGCCAGAGCATCAGCTGCGATTTGTAGGTATTCAATTGGGAGGTTGTCTGCTGCTAATTTGGTGGGCTTATGAAAGTAATATGAGTCAAGGGTGAAAAAATGTTCATGCTTTATGTATTTTATTGGAAATGCATTTTGCTTTACTGTTTCTTTACTAATGTGAAACTTTGGTAACCATTTACATGTTGGGACTTGCTAGAACCAGTCTTAAACACGGGCACTGAATGGCTGAAAAATGGCTTACAAATAGTATGTCGGAGATGGCCCATTCCCAGAATATTCCCTTTTCTCTGAGGTATGGTGATCTTGGAGTTGGTAAATATATGTTGAGGGGAGCTTCTCCCCACATCTGGGATGGAGGGGGCTTGCACCCCCTGCCAAAAAGATGTTTAAAGGAGAAGAGCAATCTTCAAGACTCGCTCCTTTCCTGGAGTTTTGATCCTTTATTTTGTCATGTTGGCACTCATCATTATGGGAGCTGACATTTCAATAGGGAGCTAAAACTTGACTATGTAGCTGACCGTGCTGAAAGAGATTAATCAAATTCTATACTCACATCCTTATAACGCAGAAGAGCATAAAAGTTAGGACTGCCAATTATTACATTTTAATTCAAGATTCAGAAACTGTCTTAAAGACATTTGCACAAGACACACAAGTACAGAATGCCATTGCATTATTTGAGATGGTAACTGCACTTGTTTACAGATATGTATAGATTGTATTTGTAAATACAAGTATCGTAAATTATCGCCAGCCTACAGATATGTAGCTATTTATAATGTGAATCATGATTTAGAAGCACCAGATAATATATTAGAATAGCATTGTTTTCAATGCTCTTGAGGGAAATTGTGAAGAAGAAATATTAGAAACAACATCCAATAAGTTATATTTACCTCATCTGGATGAATACACTTTGAAGCCAAATGTGCTCTAGTCATAATAGCATTTCTTAATGCATCATACTATGAAATGTCATTATATTAATACATTTACTATGAGTGTATATACATTGTAACTTTTTTACAAGCAACCGGGCACCTGTTTAATACTCATAAAGGCTGTACAGTATAACAAGATCAATGTTTCATTTGTGTTTCTTTGACAAAAGCACTGGAGGCAAATAGCAGCTAAACATTAATAAATAAATGTGTTGATGTTTGAAACAAACAGTGAATTTTAAATTAGGTCTAGCAAAAGGGTTATGGCTTTGAAACATTTATGCTGCATTTAAGAAGGCAATTTAAATTATATTTTAATACAATGAGCAAGAATCAATGACAATTCAGATAATTAGTCTTTGCCAAGAGCAGCGTCTACAGTCCTTATGTTCATGTTTCATAGTGTTTCTTGTAATTTGAATTACAGTGCACCATTAAAGAGAATGAGTGTTCATAAGACTCATGCAGGTGTTTGGTTGTCAGTATTACCACATTCACCAAACTACTTCCTAAGATCGTCATACATAACCCAGTTTCAGTTGTTAATAGTTAATAAAGCTTGGTGTTTGGTATAACATTTTTGTTAAGTTTTAAAACAGTTCTGCTTTGTGAAACTAGTTCTTACATTCATCATGGCATACATTTTTCTACAGCTGCCAACATGAAATAATTCTACATTAACTATTTAAGGTTAAGAAAGAAACAGACGTAAAACTAGGTGCCGCTCGTCTTGTTTCACAATTGAAGACGAACAGGTGGTTCATTTATATGCTTTATTACAAGGAAACACATCAGGATGGACAGCGGCAGTACAAAATATAAGCAAACTGATTAAGTGACAGACATACATACTTATATCGCAACAGCTAATTACAAAATGGCAGTCAGGCTCACATATGCTCAATATTTATACACATGTGCAAGCCCCTAGAAAGCTTCTTAAAGGTATAATACATATTTATCTACATGCTCCCTCGTTACAGAATTGCCCACAATATAATGACATTTGAAAAGAAACATGTAATTGTATAGAAAATAAATAAATACAACATTCATGTCCAAGTTGCTGTGCATGTGTAACATGGTCTGGAAATGCAACCTCATCTAGTGATATAGCAATTAGAATGGGGTTTAGCAACAGGGGCAGTCACTGGTGAACAATTTGTTTCAGGAGTTTTGGGATTTTTCTCAGGAAGATGGACATTTATTGGACTGTCCTCTGGAACTGGAATGCTAGATAACTCACTCTGAGTTATAGAGTCTTTCTCACAGGTATGATACTACAATACAGGCTTGGACACTAGGATCAAATTTTTCCAGTTCCACCTAAATTCTGCTCCTTGTGATTCCACAATGTATGATCTCGGCTCTGGACATACACTGTTAACAACACCAATCTGATCAAAACCTTTGGACGTCTGCATCCTCACTATCTCCCCTTCTCATAATGAATTGAGTGGTTTGCTGGTCTTATCATAATAGGACTTCTGGGATAAGCGCATCTTTAACAGATTGGCTTTCACTGATCTGTTGTTCTCTGACACATTAAACTAATAATGGACTACTAATTGGTATTGTGGTTCTGATTTGTCTCAATAGAAATCTCTGTGCAGGTGAACCAAGATGTTTATCATGGTGAACATTTCTGAGAATCAAGAGATTCAAGAAAATATTGCTATTGTCTTGTTTCAACTTCTCTAGTAATTGTTTTGCATTTTGAACTGCACATTCTGCCAAAGTTCAAATCTCTTGAACCGATGGCTTGTAAACTGTGTACCATTGTCAGAAATAACTTTGTGTGGGCTACTATGGACTGCAAAATGACACTTCATCTTATTAATGTCAGTACTGGACACTAGATTAGGAAGTAGCTCAGTCTCAAACCAATTAGAATAAGAGTCTACTAAGACCAAGTAATGTTAACCATTCCATTTGAAAATGTCTGTAGCTGCTGTCAACCAAGGTAGTTCAGGAATCTGTTTTAGCTAAAGTGGTTCTTTCTGGTGATGTGGCTTAGTACTATTTCATACAGAACAAGATGAAAGTACTCTCTCAATGGTTTGTAACATAGAAGGCCAAAATACTAGTTTTCTCACCCTTGTTTTGGTAGAATCAGTTCCTGGGTGGCCTCAATGCAAAATGGTAATATACTCTTGTTGCAAGGATGTTGGAACAGTCACTTCTGGACTTTTCATGATGATACAATTATCAAACAAAATCTCATCTCTTTAAGAAAAATAAGGTTGCACTTCCACTGGTAAACAATATTGCTTTGACAGCCATCCTTGACTGATAAAGTGGTTGAGCTACTGAACTACTGGATCTGAGGTTGTATGACTTCTAAGCTCATCAAGATGTGTGAAAGAAACTTTTTTCACTTCCAAGACTTCAAAATCAAGTTTCTAATTTTCATGCTGTTCAGTGGTATTTCTGGGTGATATAGATAAAGTATCAGCAAGATAAAGAAGTTTGCCTTTTGTGCAAAGAAGATTGAAATTATACTTTTGGAATTTGAGCATCGTGCATTGCAATATGGCTGGAGCTGTATGCATAAGCTTTCTGAAAATAGTGATTAGATGTTAGTGATGTGTCTTAATCGGGAAAGGTCTGCCATAAATATACTTATGGGACTCCCGGTCAACAAATGTAAAATAAATAAATAAATAAAATCAATTTCGAACATGCAAACACAATTGCCAAGAGTTTGTTCTCTCTCTCTATGCATAGTGCATTTCAGTTTGGGTTAGAGTTCTGGATGCATAAGCTACTGGTCTACCCTCTTGAAGAATAACTTCACCAAGACCAAATTTTGAAGCATCACAAGGAAAACGTAACTGGTTTGTGAACATCATAGTATCTGAGATTTGGTGGACTGCCAATTCTCTTTTTCAATATATCTGGTGTTGTTTCAACCATGACCAAGATACATCTTTGCATGTCAGCTCTCTAATTGCTGCTGAAAGTGGGCTCAAGTCTTGAATGAACTTGCCTAGATAGTTAACAATGCCAAGAAAACATTGTAGGGTTTGAACATTGTATGGAATTGACATCTTGAGAATTGCTGTTTGCTTTCAAAGATCTGGTTGTAAGCCTGATCTGGTAAATAAATGACCAACATAAGTAACTTCTCATAGCCTGAATTTGCACTTCTGCTGAGAGTCACTTGATGTGCTATTTCCAGAACTTTCTGTCATGCTCAGCTTCACCATTAACTCCTACTAGAATATCATCTACTACAATAGCACACAGATACCCCGAAGCGATTTGCTCCAGTACATGCTGGAGGACTTCACTGGCAGAATTTATCCCAAATGCCATTGCCAAAAATCTGTGCCTGCCAAAGGGAGCACTGATTGATTAGCCATGAAGATTTTCAGTCAAATAAAATTTGCCAAAATGAACTCTTTGCAACTAAGAGAGAAAACAGCAGTGTCATTTGGCATAACAGCAGCAACCTCTTTGATGGGGGTCTATGTTAAATATTCAAACATCCAAAATGTTGAACGTTACATGGTTGAGACCAAATGTTCGACATTTCGATGTTTGAATATCATATAAAAAAATGAAAAAAAGAAAAACACACCTTAACAGTGTGAGCAGGGGGGCAAGCCCCCCACACCCCCCTACTTAAATATACCAACTCTGAGACTGCACTTCAGTGCAGAAAAGGGAAATTCTCCCTATCTGCACCGTATGGCACTGTTGAAAGTCAATTTACGAACACTTGAAATTTCGAACATTTGGTCTCGACCATGTAATGTTAGAAATTTTAAGTGTTTGAAGAACTAACATAGACACTTTGTACACATTGTATGAAGAGGTCTTTTCAGTGCCTTGTTTAAATATCATGGATCAATACATATTCTGATATCATCTGAGTTTTTCTTATAAGTAACGAGTAGTGACCATGGAGGATGCCCATTCAGGTGGGGGTAGAAGAATCAACTGGACAAGTCGCACCTTGCTGCACCATTTTATCTAGCTCAGCCTTGATTTGTCCAGTTGGGGGTAAATGAACCAACTGGACAAATCACACCTTGCTGCACCATTTTATCTAGCTCATCCTTGAATCTGTTCTGCATAGCTACTGGAACTTTCCGGCCTGGCCTGAAAACAGCGCTGACTTCATGGAGTACACAGCTGGGAGTTTGCTTAGTTTGTCTTTGAAAAGATCAGCATAGGTGGGAAAATAGTCTGGGTGAAATTAGAATACTGGTCTTTCAAGATAACATGGTGGACTTCCTTATTAAATGAAAGTAGTCCCATTTTCAAATTGTCTCTGAGGCCTAATAATGACTGTGCTTGCCTTTTAACCATGTAGAGTTGCACGTCATAGCTATTCCCAGAAGAGTAACATGAAAGTACTAAATCTTTGGTCTGAATTTCTTCACCTCAATAAGCAACAAGCTTTGCACATTTTATGAAATCCAGCTTCTCACCAACACATACTCTAACAAATGTCTCTGGTGATGTAACATTGCACTTTGAACCTGTGTCATTTTTGAACTTTCCGGGTTTCCCATTTATCCGCACAGTGCAAAATACTTCATTCTTTGCCCATAAATCTACTGCATTAACTGTTTCATTGAGCACCGACACACCACCAACATAAAAAGTAGGGTCACTGCTTTCTAATTGATCAACTTGTCTCTTTGAGTGTTGTCTTTTAATAAAAGAACATCCCTTGTTTGATTTACAAAATCTTTTGAAATGATTCCACTTATTGCATTCTCACATTGCTGGCCAAAAGCTAAGCACTTTTCTCTTTTGGGGTCATGATTTATACACAGTTTTGACAGTTGGCAATGAAACTGGCTAGAGGCACATACATTGAGTTTGCTGTCTCACTCTTGCTCTTCACTAAGAGTGTGTGCACTCTGGAATTTGCTAGAAAGCTATGGGGTTTCCCCAGGGACTTTTGCATGGCCTACAGTTGCTGCCATGAGCTTGGACCTGTTTCTTTTAACCACATGCTGCATACTATCAACATGAACACTAGAAGGTACTGTAAGCATGCATTTCTCATTTGTAAGCAAATTTGTGGGCTTTTCTGTGAGCTCATATATCTGAAAAATCTCAATGGCTTATTCAAAGTTAAGTCACTGTCATGAAGCAAAATTTTTCTCACAGCATCATCTTTAATACCACACACAAGTCTGTCATTTATCAACTCATCCCTTAAATCACCAAATCTGCAAGTTTTACCTTTGTTTCTCAAGTCAGTTATATATGCTGCCACAGTTTCTCAAGGTTTTGACCTCTTGTGTAAAATAAGTGCCTTACCACTGAAATATTCATTTGGGGTTACACATTTCTCTAAATTTGCATTTTAAGCACTTGGGGTCTTCCCTTGACTCAGCTGGTACCACTATGTGATGGTTCTCCCCTCCTGCAAATACACCAGGTGCATACACAAATGAACACTCTCTTTCAATGACTTCTGAATCAGGCTAAATTAAGCAGAAAAAATGCCTTTGTATGGTAATTTTTATCAGAAAATGCAGCTTGTATGAAAATATTGTACTCTTACTCAAACACTCTCCAGTTATATGCAATATTATTATCAAAGACAAGTGTAAATGGTCTATGAAACAAACAAGAGCACTATTCCAGGATTGTTGGTCACTGAAAATATAGCCCTTGTAACTATATACAAACGTGCACAATAAACTTTTTGAAATAATGTACATTGTGAAATATGCTCTGAAATGGCTGTATTTTATAAAATAAATGTACTATAATACTGCACAAACATGCAAACTCATTGTATGCTTCAGATATCTTGAATAGCTTTAATTAATGCAAAAAGAAGTTCATAGTGAATAAATGTGGTCATTTTCCTAATTGCACTAATTTTATGTGATTTGGAGTTTATTTCCAACAATTTTCATAGTTATTCGAATATTTTTTCAATAGGTCATAGTTTTGGACATTTTGTTTACTGAGAAATTTGTTTAGAGCATTCTGAGTGCTTTGTTTCATGTTTTGCGAATAAGCAATCATTTAAGTAAGCTTTGATACTTGAAATACATGTCTGAGCTTTTCTTTGAGTTATACATGCAGTAGAGATGATCCATGCCTCTATATTCCTCCACCTTTAACCGAGTGTCCTCTTGGTTCAGAATCTGGATTTCTGGATACCATTCTGACACCATATCGCTCATCTTATTTCACCATTGAAGACAAACAGGCGGGGTAGTTTGGTTATATGCTTTATTAGAGAGAAACACATCAGGATGGACAGCAGCAGTACAAAATATAAATGAACTGGTTAACTGATAGACTATACAGGCATACCTGGTTACATCTCAACAGCTAACTACAAAATGGCAGTCAGACTCGAACGTGCTCAGAATTTATACACTTGTGCAAGCCCCTAGAAAGTTTTTAAAGGTATACATACATATTGGTCTACACAAGAGATTAAACAAGTACAACAAATCAAACTCCATTGTATATATATATATATATATATATATATATATATATATATATATATATATATATATATATATATATATATATACACACATACATACATACATATATATATATATATATATATATATATATATATATATATTTATTTATTTTTTTTTTTACTGCAGCATACACCTTTTGGTAAATGGAATTGCTGCCTTTCAGGAAGTTCACATGCATGCAAAATGATCCTTGATTAAGAAATAGCACCAAGTTTTGAAAACAGAAGACTAAGTAAATTAAAAATTTAAACTACACAATGGGCCTTGTTACCTACTCCTCATCGTAACCAACTTGTAAATTCTGAGACACAATTTTCAGAGCTTGCAAAATTTCTGTAATATAAAAGAGATGCCACATATATATATATATATATATATATATATATATATATATATATATATATATATAAAGCTGAAAAATGCAAAAAAAGTATACATTCAGGAAAATGGATTACAAGTTGCTTTGCATGACATTTCAAAATGTAGATTGAACAAACTATTCAATATCATCAAAAGAAAATATCCATTTACAGATTTCTCAAGTAACCATACAAGTATAAAGCCAACTTCTATTCCAGTTAAGATGAATTTGTTTCATACTCCATATGAACCCCTTTTCAACCTAAGAACACCAAAATACAGGCCTGTTGCTATGAAGCTTTTTTACAGACTGATCAGCTAGACTCTTTTGGATAGAATCTATTATCTGAGAATTCCTCTTTAGACAAGGTAACCCCTGTGACTTTCCCACACTGGGCCAGTAAGCAAGGAGCCTCAATCCTCACCACTGGACAGGGATGTTCACTTGGAATACAAATGGATACACACAGTATTTACAGATGCAGCTCTCTACACCAAGTACAGTTTCCCTTAGGAGTACATGGGGAACACAGTCAACCCAGTAAGGCTCTCCAGTAGCACAGCTATAGGGTTATGTCCTCAGCTGAGTGTCCAAGCCAAGTCCTCCAGCACCCTATCTGTGCAACTAGTGCTTCATGTCCCTGCTCCAATACTGTGAGATTTGATTTTTTGCACACGCACATGCACACACACACACACTTGGGAAAGGCAGGCACAGATTAACCTGTTGTGCCCCCTTCTTTCCAGAGTATAAGGTAGTTATCACTGTCACGAGACACACTGCAATTAGCTACTCTAAGACCCTTAACAAAGGGTGCCCATTTATACTGTGTAATATTAATACTAATACAAATGGTAGTAGTTGACCAAGACAGCCAGGCTTTCAGGAGTGGCCCACACAGTGTTAACAAATAAATATAAGCAGTGTCTAAGGTTAAATATTTTCTAAAAGGACCAGCCACAATACAATGTTTAAATATATTTAATAATAAATAATAAAAAACATGATAATACTGAATATATATTTACAGTAAACTACAGAGTTCAAATCTAAGGAAATATTGAAAATAACATTGATGGACAGACACATACAAATAAAGTAAAATAGTAATAAACTTGTATTGCTATGTATTCCCAATGGATCTAAAGAAATTACTGTCTCATAATAACTTACTTATGAAAGGCAAGATGAAATATGACAGCAGTCTTTCTAGTCAGGCTCCTAAACAGAATACTCAATGCTTCGAGATTACTCCCTGTAATATCTAAAAAATATTATTTCCAGGCTAGGTTCCCACACTATCCCCTTTTGAATTTTAAAGAGGAATTTAGCAATGGCATGTAAAAAATGCATATCTAGATCTTTTCTGATGTTTATGGTAGGCCTGAGGCCAAGAAATATTCCCCTTTTACTACTGAATCTAATAAACGATGTCTTCTTCCAGACCTACCGTCTATAGTCCTATTTATCACTGGGGGTTCCAATTTAATGGTTTAACAGCTCATTTCCATTTCCATTTTTTTTACTAAAGTAAGCTAGCTGGTTAACCTCTGCTCTTCCAGTGCTCTTGGTTATAGTGTATACATTTAATCAGTTACTACCTGCATGTATATTTCTTTTCTGTCCAGCAGGACCCACTGTTTATACATTTTCTAACACTAACAACTTTATAAATACATTTTGGTATTCAAATGCCATACAGTCCCAATATATTTGTAAAATAAGTATCTGTACAAGTCAGTTTTGTATTCAAATGCCATACAGTTCTAATACATTTGTAACATAAGCATCTGTACAAATTAGTTTGATATCCAAATGCCATACAGTTCTAATACATTTGTAACACAAGCATCTTGCACACCTCAGTTTGATATTCAATCAATGCTGGCACTAGCCCATATCTTCACAACCCTTCTCCAAATAAGGAATAATAATAATCTCTACTCAAACTTCTGTCTGGGACAATGAGCCCCACCCTTGAAAGTCTAATGAAACTCCTACAAATATGGTATGACTTAGAATAATTCTTTTTTACCCAGATTGCATAATCGGTCTCATAATGACTAATTAATCCAATGCATAGGAATTACACCTCACTCAATTACATATCATTACCTGACTTCCCATAAAGAGGCATCACCATTTACAGTGGATATAAAAAGTGTAGATACCCATGTTAAATGGCAAGTTTTTGTGATATAAAAAAATGAGAACACAATAAAACATTTTAAAAGTTTTCCCACTTTAATGTGACCTATAACCTGTACAATTCAGTTGAAAGACAAACAAATCTGTTTGGGGAAAAATATAAAAAAATAAAAAAGTACAATAAGCTGGTTGCATACGTCTGCACACCCTCAAACTTATACTTTGTTGAAGCATGTTTTGATTAAATTACAGCCTTCATTCTTCTTGGGTAGGAGTCTATCAGCATGGCACATCTTGACTTGGCAATATTTGCCCACTCTTCCTTGCAAAATCACTTCAAATCTGTAAGATTGCAAGGGCATCTCTTGTGCACAGCCCTCTTCAGGTCACCTCACAGATTTTCTATTGAATTTAGGTCTGGGCTCTGGCTGGGCCATTCCAAAACTTTAATTTTCTTCTGGTGAAGCCATTCATTAGTTGATTTGGATGTATACTTGGGGTCATTGCTGTGTTGAAAGGTGAAATTCCTCTTCATCTTCATCTTTCTAGCAGAAGCCTGAAGATTTTGGGCCAAAAGTGACTGGTATTTGGAACTGTTCATAATTCCCTCCACCTTGACTAAAGCCCAAGTTCCAGCTGAAGAAAAGCAACCCCAAAGCATGATACTGCCATGACCATGCTTCACCGTGGGGATGGTGTACTTTTGGTGATGTGAAGTGTTGTTTTTGTGCCAAATATAACTTTTGGAATTGTGGCCAAAAAGTTCAGACTTTGTCTCAACAGACCATAACACATTTTACCACATGCCTTTGGGAGACTTGATGTATTGTTTTGCAAATTTTAGCTGGGCCTGGATGTTTTTCTGTGTAAGAAAAGTCTTCCGTCTTGCAACAATACCCCATAGTCTAGACATATGGAGAATATGGTAGATTGTTGTCACGTATAGTACACAACCAGTACTTGCCAGAAATTCCTGCAGCTCAAACAGTGTTGCTGTTGGTCTCTTGGCAGCTTCCCTGACCAGTTTTCATCTTGTCCAGTTCTTTGCAACATCACTGTTGTTCCATATTTTATCCACTTTTTGATGACTGTTTTCAATGTGTTCCATGGTATATCCAATGCTGTGGAAATTCTTTTGTACCCTTCTCCTGACTGATACCTTTCAACAATGAGATCCCTTTGATGCTTTGTAAGCTTTCTGTGAACCATGGCTTTCTGTAGCAGGCAACTGAGTAAATGTAAGGAAAATCCTACTAGGACAGCTGAAATTTATTTGGGGTTAATCAGAGTCTCTTTAATTGATGGCAGGTGTGTACCCAATCAGACTGAACATTATAATTAAATCAAAAGGTGCTTCAACAAAGTATTAGTTTACGGGTCTACACAATTATGCAATAAGCTTATTGTACATTTTATTCGTTATATTTTTCCTCAAACATCTCTGTTTGTTTTTCAGTTGAATTGTACTGGTTATAGGTCACATTAAAGTTGGAAAAGTTTTGAAATTATTTATTCTGGTCTCATTTTTTTATATCACAAAAAAACTGGCATTTTAACAGGGGTGTGTCCACTGTTTATATCCACTGTAGATATGTACATTACATTAACAATACGTTAAATTCAAAATATTTAGAAACAAGTAAGTTTTGTTCAATATGTACATCATACACAGCATTTAATGCACCAGAATGGAACATGACCCCTGTCTCAGCTCAGTGTTTGTGTTTTTAACATAAATGGATGGAGCTGTGGACCTATACTACACATCTGGCCATAGGAAGAAGGATGAATTAGTATTATTTACTAGACAGCAAAACATCAGTGTACAATGCAGGCCAAAAGGCCACTGAAGCAGTACTACTAAGGACATAAGTAACCCATGCAATGACAGTGCATTTCAATGTCACTTTGTCAACCAAAAGTAGCTAAAGCTTCCCTTTCCTTTCGCAGCACTAACTACTGCTCCTGCCCCCTCCCTCTCATATTCTGATAATGGAGATCCTTCCTGTCATTCAAAGGCTATTAACAGTTTGGAGAGGTTTAAATGAAACAGTAGTAAATCAGTTATAAGAAACTAACTTATAAATGTTATAAGCTTAATGTTACCGAAGTGGCAAATAATTCATAAAATGCATAACATTTCCTACTCCATCACATGATATACACATCTAAGAAGGCAACCATGTCACATTACGACAGTTGTTTTTTTTTTAAAGATAATCTTGACTCAGATGACTTGCAATAATGGCATTTTGAAGACAAACCTGAAAGATATAATTACAAATATTTGGAATTTCATCCCATTTGTAAAATTATATTTTTTATTTTAGTAAAAGTACTCTGTTTTCCAGTTGCATCAGTGTTATCATTGATGTCAAACAAGAGCACTATTCCAGGTTTGTTGGTCAATATGTATGAGATATGGCTGGTCATTTTGCTGAATTTAGAGCAACACTTCATTACTGCATCTTACATACTGCACCCCCCAAAAGTACTTGCACAAATACTGTACATGCACCAGCTCATGCACACACACACAACACACACACACACACACACATACACACACACACACACACACACACACACACACACACACACACACACACACACACACGCGCGCACACACACACACACACACACACACACACATATGCACACACACACACATTTGCATGCATGCACTAAGAATTGCAAAACTCATTTTATAGTCACTGACAGGATGAAGCTTAGAGGTGGTTAACATAATGTTAAGGAGAAACCTGGAGCAAAGTAACTCAGAGTTTACTACTCAAGAGAGGACAGACTAGCAATGGTGTGGAAATTATGGAGAGGGAGAGGCTTCAGAAAACGGTGAAGGATGTCATTAGAATTATTGACAGACTCATGGCAATTAGACTCTATTGTAAGTTAAGTGCAGTATTCAGAATCATAGCCTATGACCCACAGCAGGATCATGATAGTGAGAAAAAGAATGCATTCAGGCAAGAGTTGCAGGACCTGGGAGATAAAGCAGGACAACACGATGTTGGTGTTGAAAATGGAGGACATAAGTGCACATACTAGGGCAGACAAAACAGAATATGAGGATTACCTTCATCCACATGGATGGGGCAACTAGAATAAAGAAGGATAGGCTAGACGTCTGTCTGGAAAATGGCTTGATGGCAGCCAAAACATGGGCTCAGCAAGAAAGACAGTCACAAGATCACATACAAGAGTGGGCAACATTCAACTCAGGTAGACTTCATCCCAATAAGTAAAGGGTGCCTGGATAGAAGTAGTGATCATAAAATCATTGTAAGTGAAATAGTTCCAAACTGCATAAACCACATGTTTTCCACAATCAGCTGCAAATAGTGGTCAAAAAATCCTCTAAGGTCAAAAGACAAGAGGCTGCAGTCATGGAGTTGACTTGGGAGAGAGCAGCAGAGTTCAAGGAAATACTCAGGGCTGTAGTACATCAGGAAGAAGCAAAAAGGTAGAAGTAAAGAAGAATGGCAGCACCTCAATACCGCATGTGCAAGGACAATAGCAGAGGTATGTAGTTCAGGCAGGTGTGGAATCAAGGTAAATAGTGACAGCTGGTGGTGGAATATAGAAGTCCAGACATTTATCAAAATAAAGAATGCTAGGTGGAAGTAGTGGGAGATAGAAAAGAAAGACCAGGCTCAGAAGGAATAATGTTTGGCTAACAGAAAGGCTAAGAGGTCACATATAATAAAAAAGGCATCAGAGTAACTCTACCAGCTCGTTAAATGTGACTCAGTAGATGGCACAAAGAAATGCCATCAGACACCCTTCATAAGGGATGCTGTCATCAGTCCACAGAACATGAAAGGCAGATGAAAGGATTCTGAATGAAGAAACCCCCAAAGAAGCTCTTCTAACCCAAGCACAGTCTACAATGAAAGAAGAAGATGAAGAAAAGTCCACCCAATAAGAAGTAAGAAAGAACTAAGGATAATGAGGTCATGGAAAGCAGCAGGCGCAGATGAGGTCACAGCAGATATGATAAAGACATTCAGTGAGTTAGGGGGAAATGGCTCCATAGAGTATTCATAGCAGTGTAGAGAGAGGTATATCCCAGATGACTGGAGAATATGCATACTAGTGTCAGTTTAGAAGAACAAAGAGGGCATTCACAACTGAGGACAGTACAGAGAATATATATAAATGTAGACTCCTGTCACACTGCATGGAAGTTCTGGAGATGATGACTGATAAATGAATACACAATGCAGTAGAGAGTATGATGGGAGATGAGCAATTGGATTCAGATCAGAATGCAGCACAACTGACCTGATGTTTGCAGACAGACAGATAGTTGAGAAGAAGTTATAGATGAGAAAATAGGTGAAATGGGCATTCCTAATCTTGGAGAATGTATATTACAAATTTCAAGGAAAGCAAATTTTAGCAGTCTCGCAATGGGTTGAAGTCCACAGAAACATTGGCAGAATTAACACATGCTATGTGCATGGACCAAATTATACAAGTACAAACAAAGGTCAGACTCACAGAGCGGTTCTCAGTGAGAGTAGGAATGGCTGTGCATCAGGGCACAGTTGTGGATTTGTGTGCTGGAGGCTGGTCATACCACGAGTATCATCTCCCTCCTGTTCTGCTTGCATCATAGTCACTACTCAGTGACTGTGTAAGGTCACTCTACAGAGGCAGTCATCGCCAAATGCATCTGTAGCTGGGCTTCGTGAGGTAGCACATGTTCTAAGTCATGACCAATGAGAACCTCTAGTCCTGATGTCCAGAATTATGGAGTGGTGACTTATAGAATACGGAGGTTGCAGATGCACTTGATTGGCTGTCTCTCACAGGCAATGTCCTACCCATGGCCGGTTTACTTCCACCATGTACACTGAACCATACCATGAAAGTGGGAGGGCCTGGTGTGTCAAAACCTCCACGTCACCAGCCAGTGATGAAGGTGCTGCAAGAAACTGTGAACATAGACATGGTTGGAGTGCTCATTCTGAGACTATGCATGGCACATCCCACGTTTAGCAGTAACAGAGTACTCCTTCTAAATCCTCTTTGCATGCTATTAATCACGCCTGTTCCTTTACCAAAAACAGATATCTTCACTGATGTAAATGAGCACAGTCAGAATATAAATCTTCTGCACATGCCCAAGATATATGTATCAGACCACATCACAGTGCTGCATCATCTGCTGAACCTATGTCCTGAGTCCTACACACACACACACACACACACACACACACACACACACACACACACACACACACACACACACACACACACACACACACACACACACACACACACACACACACACACACACACACACACACACACACACACACACACACACACACTACCCACTGATACTTTTAACATTATCCTCCCTACCTGAGCATATGATTACATCTGTGTCCATCTCTAACACTCAGTTAAGTGAGCAGTCTGTGTCATTTATACAGTATGGCTACTCTATAGGTGGTGTAGCACAGTCTGACTGTAATAATTCATGTATTATTTTGCTGTTATATGTTATGCTCATTCTGGCCCATAGGTTTAAACAAATACTGTTTCTAAATCAGTTTCAGTGCATACTATGTCCATGTCTGCCAGCTGTTGACATCATCAGCTGCCAAAACACCTGCATACTTAGCAATGGGCACATTCAAGCTGTTAAACTTGAGGCATCCTTCTCCTGCATATTTCTCCCATGCAATAGCTTTTTGCATAGCTACATGTTGCATAATATTGTACATACTGTAAAGAATTGACTGGGTGCTCCAGGATGCCATTGCAGTGCACCACCAAAAACATCCAAACAGCAGAAGTGGAAATTTGGCAGTCTAATGACATGTTGAAAAATAATTCAGATTTGTGACAGGGCAGCATTGTATGCATTCTCTGACATGGTCGACAAGTTTCTAACTGTTGTCATGAGCCATGGGCACAGACCATATCTAGCATTGCCAGTAAGAAAATACTGAGGAAAACCACCACACACAAGCTGCTGATGTAATTTGTACTTGTGATAGGTTTGGGAGTAATGGGTACTATCTGATTGGCCTGCTGCTACACTGTACATTACACCCTGTACATTGCAGACCATTTGGCAGTTACAGAAGTTGAACCCTTTATGGCTGATATACTGTTATGTAATGTGAGTTCAAGTCAATAGCTCCCACTATCACAGGGAAATTGGCTATCTCATAAAATACCCACACGGTATCACTTCTTACTTCTTTGCTGTCATACAATACCATCAAGTACTTGGTGGAATATCCTTTTGGTAGATGATTAGGCTGTATCCACCATGGCATTTGGTCACTGGAGAGTCGCTCTAATGTCTACTGGTATGGGCATTCCACTCAACCCATAAGCCTGTTTTGATCATCTCCTGCATGGTGCCTCTGTCCACACTGTAGCGATCCATTACTTCTGTGCCATGGATGGAGTGGAATGTAGGCAGATGACTCAGCAGCAGCAAGGGCAAAGATTAGCATCTCTGTAACAAACAGCACCAAAAACAACTTCACTCACACACACTCACACACACACACACACACACACACACACACACACACACACACACACACACACACACACACACACACACACACACACAGAACACCCCCAGACATCACACACACCCACACACACACACACACACACACACACATATATATATATACATATATATATATATATATATATATATATATATATATATATTTACTAATGTGGGTGCAAACTAGTATATGTTTTCATAGCCTCTCTCCTGCAACTTCAAAGTTTTACTGCAATTTGCATTTTGCATTTCTGGTGGTAGCCTCTAGTTATGCAAAATATATCCTTTCACAAGTCATGCCACCAAGTTATTTGCTCTTATTTGCATCTGTCATTACCTTCATTTTGTAACATTTCTCATTTCCTTGTCATTAGTCTATCATTTGTGTACTATGCATTCCACAGCATTTCATGTCTGACATGATCATAGCCTGTATGTAAGTGAATCACCCCCACCCACTTTACCACTTTCTACACAATTTTGGTTACTATGAAACACAAAATGTTTCTCAGTCCTAGTGATAGACTTTGGTCAGTGTTTCTCTAAGCCCCCCACACACACACACACACACAGATGTTACACAAATTTAGCTACCACAATGCACAAAATGTTTCTGAATTCCAGGGATGTACTTTCCAAGGACACTTTAAACTGAAATTATGTATTGTTACACAAGCAAGTAGAACCTTCGAAATTTTGAAACACAATCATATTACCATTAGGTGAACTTGTAAAATAATTAGCAGTTGAAACTTCTTCAAGTCTTTCTAGAAACATAAGTGCCTGTAGCACTTTCTTTTTGCCCCTCATCATCAGGCTACAGAAAATCACTACACTATGCAAATATTGTGGAATTAAGAATCCAAAATGATGCCAATAACAGTAGGCCTTACTACGTGTAGTCTGTGTGCCTGCCTATGTTCAGTCAGTATCAATTCTCAACATTCCATATTTCTTGAACATATGTATTCTGCATTATGTTCTTATTGTTGAGGTATTTATGTTACATATACCATTATTACAGCATCTTCATGTAACTGTGTCATTTTACTCTTTATGCCATTTGTCCTGTGCATTAAAAGAGTCCATGAACTAGTCCATCTATGCAATCACTTGATTGGTGAATAGTATCTAACAAACTAACAAACTAACTGCTCTTCAGTAAATGTTTTCTGCTCCTTCCAAACATGTTACTAACAGTTGACAATAAATAATATTACCTGCTCATATTTGTGCTGTCTAATGTTTTGTAGTACAAATCCAAATGCATTCTGACATTCTTTCCTCCCTACAGTAGCATAAGTAATAACTGGTTTGCCTGGCACATTAGTAATTCTGTTGAGGCTGACCATTTTCAGTTTCTTGAATCTGCCTGTGAGCTATAAAAGAGCCCTGCTTGAGACAGACCAGTATTAACTTGAAGTAACATATTCATGTACTCCTGCAAAATAATATTAATAATATTATTTTGTTTTTTTCTTTAATCAGTAAATAGCAGCTTGAATACCTCTTTGTACTTTGTAGTTTGATTACTCATACAATGTTTGCCTTAGTTTTGAAACAGTTTCATTAGGTTATCATCCGAACTCCCACAGGCATAATAAGGAAGTAGTTTCAGATGCTCGCAACATGCAAGCAGGATAAAAATATGTCAACTACTAAGCTTAATTGCCTAGCTTGTGAGCTGTTTTTGTGAACCAAAGTACTATGTCAGCTGTCACTCTTATGATCGATGGTGCACTTCAATAGAAATCTCTATGGTAAAGTGGGAGCCTGTATCAGCTAGCAGGACTCAGGAACAAACTTCTCAACCTATTAGTGCAAAAATCCTGGAAAAAGCCTAAAATAATGGGGGGAACAAAGCCCCAAAAATAGAGACAGATTTAAAATATTGCTCTTATAAACTTAGAAAGTTGCTAAAATAATGGAATTGTGTTATCATGCATTTTCTGAAGGATATGAAGTTTGAATCCCATATGTCATTATTTAATGCTTCAGTCCTCATTGATTTGCCAAAAAACTAGATTTTATGAGGAACAGATCAAAAATATGAGGCAAAAATATGGACATTCTGCAAAAATCTGGACAGTTGAGAGGTATGAAAAAATGAGACCATATCAACAAATTCCCCTTGTGGTTACCTATTTGACTGCCACACCACAAATTGTACGGCTTCCTATTACATTATCAAAATCATAATTTCGAATACATAAAAAAAAAAAATAATAATAATAACAAAAAACATAAATCAACTGTTGTAAGCAGGGGGGCAAGCCCCCTTGCACCCCCACACCCCCTGCTCTTTAAATATACCAACTCCGAGATCACACTATAGTGCGGAAAGGGAATATTTGCCTTTACTGCACTGTAGTGTGATTTTGGAGATGGTATATTTAAGCTTGCCCCCCTGCTTACAACAGTTATTTAACTGTTCACCTTTTTTTTTTTTTTTTTTAGTTCAAATTACTGAAACTTCGATTAACTGTGTTCGATGTTTACAGTTTTGAAGTTTCAGCAATTCGATAGCGTAATAGGAACCCGATTGTACTTACTCAGTGATGTGATGGAAATAAAAGGGCACTTGGTCAGCTCAATGTTTGGTAGGAAAGACACCAGAAAAAAAAAAAACACTCAGTAAAGATTTACCACCATAATGTTTCATCTTTGGGTAAAACAATACTTTGGACACATAAATAATTATATATGTTGGATGACAAGTCATAGGTACTGTAAGCAATCCAGTTCATCCAAAGAAAAACTAAAGTTATTGTTGCTGTGTTCTGCCTCCTACTGATGTTATTCTATAATTTTTGTTCTAGTTTGTTGACTGCAGTGGTCTCATCTTCTAGCTGTGAAGGCCAGAATTATAGAGTAAGAAGATATAATTAGCATGTTTAAATTATTGCAGATGAGAATACAGGGCATATTTAGGTATATCATTGTTTAATGGGAAGATACCTTTTGATAGTTAAACAAATCTCATTATCGTGTGTGCAGTAAAGCAAGTGGCTGGCTAATGTGTGCATTAGAAAGCCTCAATGGACAAGAAAATTACACACACACACACACACACACACACACACACACACACACACACACACACACACACACACACACACACACACACACTTACACAATGACAGTGTCATGTGTGAATGCAAATCATGTGTATTCACGCAGTGTACTGACTACATGCCTATGATCCAATACTTTTGGAATGTCAAGAGCTCATTGTTAAAAAACAGATCCAGGACATTGTTGTGGCAATCACTTACAAAATGCATTCTAAAATGATATCCACAAACTGACTTGAAGATGGTCTCTTAAGAGGGGCAGAACTGTTGTCAGCCACTCCCTTCCATACAACAGCAATTTCTGAGCATTATCAGGTTCATGTAGATATGCGCAAAGGTGCAGCTGCTTCTCATAGATACCACATGACATATGTCTGGGCTGTCAATGTCTGCAAATTCCTGAGGATTTTTATCCTTTTTTAGCACTTCCTTTTTATTTTATAGGGGTTATGCAATCACTGTAAAACTTAAGCCTTACTATTCATTCTTTTATTTTGTTTGCACAATTAGACTACAGATATCTGACATTTATTGCCAGAATATTGCCATGAAGATGCACTTTATCACTTGCCACATTTATTTTTGTTTTGTGCATCATTTTTCTAATTTGAATAGATCATCTCTGCATTAATGAATTGCATGTAGAATTTATGTGTCAATCAAAGATATCAGTAAGACTGTATTTAATCTGTTATGAGGTTCGTTTTTAATTTCATATGTAGATTTTCCATTGAATACCGAATCCAAAAATTGTGTCATCTGTTATCAGAATAGAAGTACTTGAGCTAGTAAATGGCTTTAGCATAATGAAACATTTGAGTTTAATATCTTGATCAGATGTTATTTTCAGCTATTACATCCTTCTATAGTGACTAATCCCAATTATTTGCTTTAATGTATGGTGAATATGTTTTGACAGAATGTCCAGGAATATATCTATTAGTGCCTGGTTTAATTTATTTCAGCCATGTTGAGAAAGTCTGCAATACTAATCAACCTGCCTGTTTTGTTTTAATGGGTATTAGCTCACAGTCTCAGAAAAGAAATTACTTGCTTCAAGATTTATATACCTGCTAGTGCATATTCAGTGGTACTTAACTGTCCTTCAGTAGCCAAGCAGTCATATTGTCACCTGAAAATCGTCTGTTTTTAAAGTTATTAGTTTTGGAATTTGGGACCTTGTATATGTGAATGGGACATTAGTCATACACCACACCTACATATTTTGATCTACAGATACACAATTAGATAAAGGTCTTCTTAACACAGTGGCCTCCTTAGAGATTTTCTACCTCCTAATTTGTATAAACTTGCCCTGTCTACTCTCATTGTATCGCATCTTAAAGGATAGCTATTTGAAAATATATTATGTTATTATAATTATGTATTTATTTTGTCTTTGTATAACAAGGAAGAAAATAGAAACAAATATGTACCTCAGAAATTAAATTTAAATATAAACCAGTTACATATATTTTGAATTTAGAGTTCAATGTAAACAAGATATAAATATAGCTGAATGCAATGTACCTTAATAACTTTTTTTTCAAAATAACGTATTATTTGCAGTTGCCTTGTCCATTTTCATAGATCATGTCAGACCTAAATAGTCAGGGGCAATACATGAAAATAGTAAGCTAGGCAAAATAAGATTTGCACCTGGTGCTAAATAAAATACAGTAGTTTTTGTTTGAGATTTAAAACTTTATTACAAATAACATTGCTACAGGCACCTCCTATCACCTTTCACTATCATGGGTCTATGTCAGTAGACTGAAATTACCAATTGCCACACTTTAAATGATTGAGTTGAATTTGCCACAGCTTCAAACCAACAAAAGTCAAAGCACAGTAGAATCAAGATTGGATATTAAACATGTTTCCCGATACCCTATACAGTTTTAAATTTAAACTCATAATTGTACCTTTGTTGACCTTTTTGCAGGGTGGAAAACCCCCCTGTACCCCCATGTGAAGTATATACCAACTCCAAGATCACACTACAGTGGGGAAAAGGATAAACACTGCAACTGTTCTTGCCCTGACTATTGGAAGTGGTGTTTCACATCCAGAGTTCAATCAACAAAAGGTGTGTTTTGACTTTCGATGGTTTGAAGTTTCGTTAATGTGAGTTTTCAGCAGATTTATCTTGATCATTTAAATTTCGACAAAGTGTAATTTTGGTCTAGTGAAGTAGACCCACTACCATACCTCTCAACCTCTTACTGCAGGAATTCTGGCAAACACAAAACAATGGTGGGGTTGACAAAGGTCCAAAATTACAAGACATTTTAAATAATGTTCTTATCAACTCAGAAAATTGATAGAATTACAGTCTTTTTCTGAAGTGTATGAAACTGAATGTTGTTTGGCATTATTTAATGATTTCTAACCTCAATGATTTGCCAGGAAACCATACACTTTGTGAGCAAAAGACCAAAAATAAGAGGCAAAAAGCTGGACATTCTGTAAAAGATTAGACAGTTGAGAAGTATGTTGACTATTTTTAAGCTCATTAGTGAAGGGGTCTACCCATACCAACCTGGGTAGTGATGAGGTATTCCTCTAATATTCAAAGAAGAAGCAGGTCATGTAGTGTGCACATTTTCTGAACTCCATTATGAGTTGGAATATTATTGTTAAAACTAGCCCCTCTTGGACAGTCCACAAGTAAAAGTGGAATTGGCCTAATCCAAGAGTTTTAGTTAGAGTCAACATTTAACAAGAACTTAAAACTGCTAGTTTTGCATAAAAGACCACATCCTACTCCAACTTATACAGCTTGTAAGGAAACTTGCAAAGAATTATAGTACAATGAAATACAAAATGTATCAAGATGGTTATTTTCCATTAATGATCTAAATGCCACTCAGTGCTGAAGCTAGCAATACAACACTGATACTACAGTATTAGAGGATCTAGTGAAGGCAATAATCCAATGCAGTATTTCTGTAGAAATGCATATGATGTTATCTCATATTTGATTGCAGTTCAGCACAAATGTATTCCAAACATCTTCTGCATTTCTATGCATGAACATAAGTCATGCAACATAAGTATACTTAACCCATAAGTATAACACATAGGTATAACCCATAAGTATAAGAACATAAGTAACTTACCCAACTCTATATAACTAAGCCTATCTTTGAAAATTCAGAGCTCATCTTTACCAAACTAGAAATAAACCATAAAAAAACATATTATCATTGATGGCTATATCCCTCCAGGAAATAATATCCCTACTCTTGAGCACCCACTCTACTGAGTCTTTAAGTCCCTCCCTCATGAAACAATCATGATGGGAGACTTCAACATAGATTGGCAAACTTGTTCATCACAGAACCCATTATCCCACATAAACCTCCATGAATTCACCCAGCTTACCTCATTCTCCACTAGAACTGATAAATCATCTAAGAGACAGTCTGCTCTTGATTGGATTTTGGTTAACATCCCCACCCTAGCATCATATTCAGGCTGCCTCCCTGATGGCCTAAGTGACCATCTACTGACCTTCCAACTGCAAACCCTACTTTCAGCAAATTAGCCGAACATTTTCTGGTTAATAAGGAATAAAAAGAATTTCAACAGATCTACATTTAACTAAGCTTTAAAAAGTTCCACTGGAAACCTCTTAGACTACTACACTAAATGAGTCTGCAAATGCTTCAACTCCTCTTTTCTAGATATACTAAACACCCCTACACCCCTAGGAATATTAGAGTAAAAACTAACTATGCAGTCTGGTTAAGCAAAGACTGCAGATCGCTACTCAAGGCTAGAAATAAAGCCTGGAAACACTTTCATAGGACCAAAACTCAACTGACACAACAGACATTTTTAGAACTCAGAAACAGAGCCACAAAACCTGCAAAACTAGGCAAAATCAACTAATATCATAACACACAAAATAAACATCACAATCACCCTCAAAAGTTCTGGTCTGCAATTAACAACATACTGCAACCAGGTAAGGTAGGCAACCCAAACCCAACATCAACCTCTTTCTCCAACTACATATCAACCCAATTCAATAAACACTTTACTGAAACTATCCAAGCCCTAGCTACCTTGCAAAACACTTCCAACAGTCCTAACAACCCTATCCATCTCTCACCACAACCCAGCTCCAGCCACAAAAATGACCCCATTCAATTTTCACTACATCCCACTTCCATCAGTAATATAAAAGAATTGCTAAAAAAACTTAAACCTACCACACTTGCTCCAGATAACCTCCCAGCAGAGTTTTTGAAAAATGCAGCAAAAACAATAGCATACTAATTGACCATACTTATAAATAGATCAATATCTGAAAATACAGTCCCTTCTATCTAGAAGATCTCCCACTTCATTTCACTATGCAAGGGGGGGCAGATTCCACTGAATTCAACAACTATCAACCCATAACTGTTCTGTCTCCCCTATCCAAAATATCCAACTCATGGATTTCCTACACATACACACGCTCCTATCAGACACTCAGCATAATTTTGACCCCATCACAGCATAACAGCACTCATGGCCTTTGCTAATATGGTTAATAGTTATAGAAATAATGGGCAATATGTATCTACCATATTTTTAGACTTATCTAAAGCCTTCGATATGGTGGATCACAATAAACTCATTGAGGTCCTCTCCAAATTTAACCTCAGCAGCTCATCTCTTTCCTCATTGCAAAGTTACCTTTCAGGATGACAGCAAGCTGTCCTGTGACAACAACTTTTCTCACTCCTCCCAGTCTCTGTAGGTGTACCACAAGGATACATCCTTGGCCCCCTACTTTTCTTTCCCTTCACCAACCAGCTCCATACCGCCACATTTCATGCATCAGTAATGCAATACACAGGTGACTCATATCTAATATGTTCAGCCTCCTCCATGCAAGAGCTGCATACCATAACTCAAGATTCCTTTCTGTCTGTGGAAAATTGGCTCATTGATTCCCAACTTATACTAAACCCCAACAAAATTAAACTACTTGTCTTCTACCCAAACAGAACTCACACTTCCACCCAGTCCTTTATGATCCATTCCAAAAAAAAACATCCTCCCAACCACTCATACCAAACTGTTAGGAGTTGAAATTGACAATAACCTAAAATTTGACATCCACATCACTCAAGTCATAAAAAGGTCCATAAAAACTGGATCTATTATATAGGAATAATTCATTTTTAACTCTCAGTAGTAAAGCTACTATTGCACATACACACCTCCTCTCAAACCTCCTATATACTTCTCCTGTACTAACCAACCTATGCAAAGTTGACCTCTCCAAATTAAATGCTTGTCACAATAAAATAGACAAATTTGCAACAGATGCCCCATAGAAAACTCACCACTGTATATCACTTAAACAACTCAACTGGTTGGAACTTCACTTCAATCAACTAACATTTGCCTTTAGATTCTACTGAAACCAGATAATACCCCAGCTCTCCAAAATCTTGTAAGGCAATACACCTCCTCTAGATCCCTTTGCTCAAATACCAAACTCCTCCTAGATGAAACAAAAGCCAGTAACTAAGCTGGGGAATCACTCTTCTCCTATTATACTTCGAAAACTTGGAACAATCTCCCATCTGCTATAACCAATAGTAACTCTATGACACAAAAAAATGCACTTCAGTATCCATCTTTAAAATGTATCTAAACAGCAATTAAATACAATTCAGTGCAGATGCTACCCAAAATGTATTGTCACTATCATTTGAAAGAGATTCAATACTGGCACAAAAAGAATGTTAGGGGGGTTTGAATGATGTAACTAATGTGACATAGATGTCATTGTACTAGAGGATACAAGATTCTTAACATGTAAAGAAACATTACAAACTTATGGGTGAGATAATATGAAATTTGGGAAATGAACAGCGTTTTGGAATAAGAATATTTTGTAGAAATACAGTACAAATATTAGGTGTAACTTTAGTAAGAATATGAGATTATTGTGGATTTAAAATGGAAAGAATAAGTATAAAAAAATTATAGCAATATATGCCTATATTACTTGTAAAGAAAGAGAAAGCTTATTTCATTAGATTCTACATTTTCTAATGATAAATATGAATATTACAGTGTCAGCAGATTATAATTGTGATTTAAGAGTCAAACGTAAAAACAAAAGTAATTGATGTAAGAAAAAGGTTTGACGTTTGAGATGTCATAAACTAAGACTCTGAGACAAAAAATCATTGACTTGTAGATGGGCTGTTTACAGAAATTAAATAGATTATGTTATAATATCAGAAGGATTAACTATAGGAGAAGAATAAATAATTGAAATGGGGTTTGGGGATCTTCAAGATCATCTAGCAATATGGATAGAAAAAAAGAAAAGCAAGGAATATATACAATTAGGCAAAGGAACAAAACATCTAAATGAGAAGACATAAGATAAAGAAGGAAAGAGCTTAATAAAGCAGTAATGACCTGATCATATTATGTTTTGAGCATTTTATAAAAATTGGTCTGAATAGTGAATGTTTATTTTTAAGATTAAATATAAAAAAAATGTTACCTAGAGTGGCAGTATAATGCAACAAAAGTGGATAAAGAAATGTATAAGAAAGTATATAGGGATGCACTGGAATACTTAGAAAATAATGTCCAAAAGTATTTTGATAAAGAAAAAGAAATATATAGAAAAAAATCAAGATACAAGGCACTATTTTTCAAACAGAGATATTTTTACAAGAGAAAAAAAAAGCATCAGCATATTAAAGTAGAACAGAAAAGAAGATAGTAATGTAAACAATGCCACAATGCCAAAGGAGAAACAGTAAGAACCCAGGAACAAATTATGAAAACACAGTAGAATATACACAAGACACAAGACAATTTAAAGAAAAAAAGAAGACATTGAAAATAATATGGGAAGTAAAAAAAAGTAGTGTATGAAATGTATAAACATTTAACAAAATGACAAAAAGAATATTTTTTCAAGATTGTGAATGAATGGTTAAATGAAGGTTTCATGTACAAATAATTATGTAGTGGAATACTCACATTTACTTTGAAAAAAGAGGGCATAGATATAATGAAAAAAAAACAGGAGAATGATAGTACTGAATGATTATAAGAGTTTTATGAAAATAATACAGAAGAGATTTGAGATGAGTATGAAAAGTGTTATGAAGGATTGTATGTATAGCATAAAATGGAAGGGATGTCATTAATTATTACTGAAAATAAGAAAGATTGCAGATGTTATAAATAGAAGAGAAGAGTTAAAATTATGATGAGGGGTATTAATAAGGTATCTGACACAACAGGACCTGATATTTTATGGGAGATAATGAAAGATATAATATAAGTGATAAAATCAGGAAATTATATGTCTGCTTATAGACATAATAATGTACATTTTTTACTAAATGGTTGGTTTAGTTAAGAGGTATATATGAGGAGAGGTGCAAGACAGGTATGTCCAATGAGCTGTATACCCTTTGCTTTACTTTTTAATGTGATGTTTATGTGAAGTAAATTATAAAAATACAGGAAAGGCAGGGTATGCAATGCCTGAAGGATTAGGAATTCCAATTTTGTTAACTTATGCAGATTATATTATAGCAATAGCAAAATAGCTATATGTGGATGAAAGAAGTAATATTTTATTTATATGAATGTTTAGAAGCAGTAGGATGTCTTTAGACAAAGAGAAAAGTAAAGGATTAGGTGATGTGATTAAGATAGGTGTAATATATTTTACAATTAATTAAATATCTGTCTTAGATATTAAATTTGGGAATAAGAGTGTAAGTAGAATTTTATGGGATAAAATATTGGAAGAGTTAAAGGATTTTTTTCTGGAAAGCATATAGATTATTATTTAGGAAAAAAATATTTAGCAACTATATTCATTTTGCCAGCAATATTTGAAAAAAAAATAATTGTTGTAGATAATGTTTTCATTCATATGGGGTTCTAGACTAAATTCAGTAAAAGAGGATTTTTGTTTGCAAATAAAGAGGAAAGTAGCTTAGGGTTAATTAACTCAGTGGTATATGTTGCTTCACTAAATTTATACAAAGTATTAAAGAAAATAAATGAAAAATATCAAATATTAGTTGCAAAAAGTTTAAATGTAAGTATGACAGCTTTTGGGATATGGTAAAAAGAAAATGAGAAAAATAACGTACACATGATGAAATTAAATGATATCAAGAAAAAAATATTATTATGTGAAATAAAAATTGATGAACTAGAAAATGAGAGAAAAATATGGTTTAGCAATATAATGAAGCAACATTATTTTATTAAACCATGGTAAAAGCAAGCCGAAGGGAAAACAAAATAAAGCTATAAAATTAGAAATTATTGGTATAATTAAAAAAGTAGAATGTCCAGATTTTTTGTAGAGACTGCTAATAGGTAAATTACTAGTGAAAGGATACAGGCTATACAAAAGAAAAGTTGAAGAATATGCTATATTATGGAGAACAGGATATTTCTGAACATGCATGTTTGAAATGTAAAAGAGTGGAGAAATTGGTGGAAAAGGTACGTAAAGAAAATGGATATGAAGATGGAAAAAAGTTAATAAGATAAATATGGACATGATTCAACATGGATATTATACAAGTAGAACTAAAGAATATGTCCAAAGAATGGATAATAAATAATTGTTTTATATTAAATTGGTTATATGGAATGAAAGGATTAATGAAATTATCTTGAATGAAAAATTATATTTTGCCAGAAATATTGAATAAAATCAGATGGTGGCTATGGAAAAAGTAATAGGGGTACAATATGTATAAAAACTCAATATACCACAGTACGAATGTATAATAAGTAAAAAAAAATGGAAAATTGTATATTTGTAAATATGTAAATATTTTGCAAATAATATTTTCTTTATATAAATAAAGGACCCCTACTCTTTATGATAAATGGTGTGGGACTTATTACATCCATATGAGCTTCAACCATCAGAGGTAAATGGTGCCACAGTTTAAAGTATATATAGAAAGGACAGACTACATGAAGAACACAAATTCATTCTTGTGATTTGTTCATTGATACTATGGGAAAAGCTTCTTGTAAAGCACTTTTGAATGGAAGCACATCCCCTGCACTAAATTACTGGGGGACTGCAATCCCCATAGCTTGTGCTATGTAAATATGACTGTATCCATCCATCCATCCATCCATCCATCCATCCATTCACAACCCCTTTATATACCAGCTCCTGGATCACACAGTAATGGAGAACCCAAATCAGTCTGAAGTTTGTATACATAATTAGTTACCTTAAGCCATCATGGGAAGATTTTTTATATATATAATAATATTTAATAATAATACATATATAATAATATTTTTTTAGCGACCACCTCCCAGCCTTTATGCTTTGCTCGACTAGTTCCTCCCCACACCAGCATCAATACATTCAAACTCGTAACCTCAGTAGCTTCAACCCAACTACTTTCTCAAATACTTTCAAAGAAATGAACTGGCAAATTCTAAACATCCTTCCTTTTGAAAAGGCTATAGAATACTTCAACTCTGTCTTCCTTGATACTTTAAACTCACTACCCCCACTAAGAAACAAAAGGATAAAAACTAAAACTGTTCCTTCGCTATCCAAAGAGACAAAACAGATTATGCACCACAGAGACAAACTATGGAAGCTTTACCAAAACAATAAACTGGCCAATACCTTGTTTTGATATAAACAGCTCGGCAGCTGTTCAAAATGACTAATCACCAAAGACAAAAGATCCTACTATATCAAACTTCAGTCAAGTAACAGCAAAACCCCCCAAAAATTCTGGAACTCAATAAATTCACTCCTCAATCCAGGCTCCAAGAATAATCCCTGTCCTGACCCAAGTAAATCTGACCTCAAACTAGGCTCTGAATTTAACTAATTTTTCATAGAAACTATTACTACCCTCATCAAGACATTTCCCAATAATAACCCAACTGGTCTACACTCTCCCCCTTCTAACTCACCTCATCTGTTTGAACTCAAACCCATCTCCACTAACTTTGTAAAAAAAATTTTGTCCAAACTTAAACCTTGCTCTAACGCTACTGACAATATTCCCTCTTCCTTTCTAAAATGTGCTGCTGATGGCATTGCTTTTCCAATCAGCATCATTATTAACCAATCCATAAAAGAATCATACGTCCCCAAACTCTGGTGCTCAATTTATATTCTTCCTCTTCGTAAAGGAGGCAAAAATACCAGTATCTCAAACTTTCACCCCATTGCTTTGCTCTCAGCAATCTCCAAAATCCTAGAAAAATGCATCCACCTCCAACTTATGCCTTTCCTGACCCAAAACAATCTTCTCACTCCTACCCAGCATGGCTTCTGTCCAGGCCATAGCACAATAACCTCTCTACTCTCTTTCCTAGAAACTGTCAATCAAGCCTGAGATTCAGGACACTTAGTTTCTACTGTTTTACTCGATTTGTCTAAAGCCTCTGATACTGTTTCCCACAAGCACCTTTTCTGTCATCTCTCAAACCTTAATCTCTCACATAATGCTTTATCCTGGTTCTCCAGCTATCTATCAGGCAGATCACAGGCAGTCAAATGGAAGAACTCCATCTCTTCCTTCCTACCTACCCCAAGTGGTGTACCACAGGGATACATCCTTGGGCCAATGCTTTTTAACATCTTCATCAATAACTTTCACACTGCTATTCCTGATGCTAAAATCATTCAATACGCAGACGATTCAACTTTAGTCTGCTCTGCCTCAAACCTCTCCGAATTGCTGACTAAAACCCAAACTGCCTTCTCAACAACTGAAAACTGGATGCACCAAAACCACCTCTCTCCCAATGCATATAAATCAAAGATTCTACTATTCCCTCCCACAAAGACCCTCTCCTACGAGAAAAACAACTTCAATGTCTATAGTCAGACCAACTCACCTGTAGAAGTTGTCCCCTCTGCCAAACTACTTGGCATTACTGTAGATGAACATCTCAAATTTGATATTCATATTCAACAAAATATTAAGAAAACCCATCAAAAGCTAGATATGCTGTATAAGAATAATCAATTTCTCTCCAACTCTACCAGGCAAACTCTGGACTTGATTTATCTTCTTCCTTCCTTCCTTATTATATGGAGCCCCTCTCCTAACCACTAAACTAGAAAACTCTCTATCACCTCTAAACTAGAAAACTGCTACAACAAAATCCTTAAATTTGCCTCTAAATCTAAAAATACCACCCATCACTGCCTAACCCTACAATCCCTGAATTGGCTTGAACTCCCAAACTACGTAGAGTATCTCCAACTCACTACTGCATATAGACTCATATTTCACCCAACAAAATGTCCCGCTTTACCTAACATCCTTCACCCTTATACACCCAATAGAGCTCTCAGATCTGAAAATCAGAACTTAATTACTATCCATAAACCTAAACATCCTGCTGGCCAACTTCTCCTATATTTCTCACTAGGCAAAAAATGGAATTCCCTTCCCTCCACACTAAGAACCATACCAAACTCAGAAAACTTCAAAACCCAACTATTCAAACACCTCTCCACTAAATGGAAATGTACCTGCCATCGCCCAACCTAATCAAAGGGGGTTCTCTCTCTGGTTCCCAAGCTCTAGAACTCTCATAGTTATCTTCCTATGAGACTATTTAAGCTTTCAACAATCTCTATAGCTTCTCTCTAAGCTTTGAACAACTCCTACAGCTACCCCCACACAGCCCAACCTTGTAAATATTGTAAATAGCATTCTACTGTTGATGTGTGTATGCAAAGTGTATTTACATTTTCTTAAAAGGTTTGTATGTAAACTGTTTCCACACCTAACACATATCTGTTTTCCTCAAATGAAACTGTATGATCCCTACCTTCAAGCTTAATGAATTTAAATATGCATGATATTGAATGCATTTATGAGTAACTATTCTATATAATATTATCTTTAATATTAACTATCAGTTGTATTTAAATTGTATAATGCATCTTGGAGCTTTTCTCCCCGGGCCTCCACTGAAAATGGGTCAGTTTGGCCCAGTGGACTTCCCCGGTAATCAAACTGCAAATAATAATAATAAAAAATAATAAATAATTTAAATGCATGCACGATATTAAATTAAATATTTTTGAGTGTTTTTTTTAGGGTACACCCTCTTTAACGAATACAGAGAAACAACATTATTTGTGTCATAGTCTCTACTTTTGCAATCTTTTATTGATGTTTTGGGCAGTTAATGATGCAAATAGAATGAAATGTGGCGTAATCTAGTCCAAAGCATCTCTACAATTCTAAAGATGCCTTTAAAGAATTCATTACTTTTCACTTTGATTTCTCTTCACCAACTTCTTTGAACAGTGCAAACTTGGATCCTTATAGTAACTTTGAATTGCTTCTGGCTGTCCCACATTTACTGGCTGGTTGGCTGAAGGTGGAAGATGATATGGGAGTCTTTGTTTAAGCAGTTTGTATAATATCTGAATAAGCATACTGATATATCCTGGTACATTCAACCTTAGCTGGGTGTGAGTTCCCACATTTCAGAACATTAAGTTTTAGAATAATAAGCAGATTCCACACCACCTTTACATACAACAGTTATGTGGTTACCTTGCTGTGCACTTCACTGCATGGTCACAGGTGAGCAGGCCTAGTTCTTCATAAACAGTAACTAACAGATTATGATAGCAAAACAAATTAAGCAAAACAAAACAAAACAAATAAGCAGTGTTTAGATATAATTAAAATTTATGAGTCAAATATAATTGCCTGCAGTTTAGGAAAGCTTACGTTTTATGTAAGCTTTGCATGTATTCCTTTCACATAATGTGAATTCAGTAAGAGTTATCTGACTTTCTTTCAAATTAATTTGCTGTCAGCATAACCGTTCCTTATATAATTAAACTGCTATCTCATGGTACACAGGAATACAA
Organism: Protopterus annectens; assembly: GCF_019279795.1. Classification (NCBI taxonomy): domain Eukaryota; kingdom Metazoa; phylum Chordata; order Ceratodontiformes; family Protopteridae; genus Protopterus; species Protopterus annectens. Next base: position 798,672,504 of record NC_056729.1, read on the forward strand.
ATAAGTAGATGGCATCTTTTGACTGCTTTGTGCTCATTCAATACATTATTCATGTTTTATCTTATGGGAGCACTATTTCTTTATCTGTCACAAAGAAGCTTAGTTTTGTTGCATATAAAACATTACAGAATGATAACCAATATTATTTTGGAGCACGTGCATTTCTGCCTCATACAAATGTATTTCTATTCAAGTGTGGCAACAAGTCTGCTATTCTGTTTACAGACAGGCACTATGATGGCCAGGGACAATGCTATGCACAATGCTGTTTCAGAAAATATTCAGATTGCTTATGTGACACATTTGATAGGAAAACACAATGATCCATGATAAATGTAACTTAAATATAACTAATAATGCATTTACTTATACTAGGCCAGCACATTTATTATGAAAGTGCTGCAACTACATATTGGGAAATTGACAAAAGTTGTACATTAAAGGGTGTAGCAAATTCTGAGAATGTTTGTATCTAAAGCACCATGTGATCATTTCATTTGTTTACTTTTCCTATGGGTGATAATAAACAACTAAGTTTGGAAGTCTAGAAATAAAAGCTACATGGATCATTGAGTTTTGCACAAAAATTTGATCACAGAATGAAACATTACAGGTGATAATAAAACTGAATCACCCCAGAAGAAGAAACAAAGTGTTCCATGGAAGCACATTTGTTTTATCTACCCACAACCCCTTTTTCCCAATTTTGTACATGGAGTCAGGGTATCACTTCAACGGTGACAATCATCTAGAGCCAATGTTTACACTGCCAGATGGCTAGTCTTGCTTCAGTAGTTCTTCCACACCACACACTTGCACACACACTCAAACCTATGGCCATTTTAGTGTCCAATCCACCTAGTACATGTCTTTGGAATATAGGAGAAAATGGGATCACCTGGAGAAAAGCCACACAGATACAGTGAGACCATGAAGACTCCACAAATAAGGTACCCCAACTGAAAATCAAACCATGGAACCTCTTGCTGTGAGGCAACAAAGCTATTTGCTTCACCACTCTGCTGCTCTGAAGCACAACTGTTTGACTTGCAAAAGATATATTCACAAAATGCAATGCATTTTCACTCTGTCCCATGTGACTGGCAGATAAAATGCATGTAGTAGAGTTACTAAGCTAGTGTGGGACTGGTGTTAGTATCCTGAGAAAAGATCAAAAAATCAGAGCCTCACCTCACGCTTCATGCCCACAGAGTGGCGCACAGCTACAGTTATCCCACTCCACAAGGGGAGATCCATCTTGGATCCGGGGAACTACCGCCCCATCAGTCTGACGAGCCTGATTTGCAAGACCATGGAATGTATTATCATGGAACTAATAAACAAAGACATTGGCAACCTTCAAAGACTGGACACCACACAGTTTGGGTTCGTAAAGGGCCGATCTTGTCTCCTGAACCTGATTGACTTCTTTGAATCAGTCTCCAGAGCCAGGGCCAAGGGTAAGGTGGTCCACACAGCCTATCTGGACCTCACCAAGGCCTTTGACACCATCCTCCACTCTGGAATCATAGATAGACTTACTAAGCTGGGCATTAATCCTTACATCACTTGCTGGGTTGCCAACTGGCTTACTGACAGAAACCACACTGTAAACGTAGCTGACTCCAAAACCAGCTCCAGACAAGTGGCAAGTGGGGTACCTCAGGGTTCAGTCCTGGGACTGCTCTTGTTTGGCATCTACTTCTCTGAAGTACAGGCCAACACTAAGGAACTCTGACTAACAAAGTTCGCAGATGACTGCAAACCTGGAGCCATTATTGAATCCCCAAATGATGTGGATACTCTAAAAAGGGCCTTACAGAAATAGATGCTTGGTGCCAAAGCCATGGACTCAAGCTCAATGCCAAGAAATGCATAGTTATCCCCTTTGGGAAAAAACATGTACCCGTGAATTACCACATAGGTGGCAGTACACTAAACACTGAAAGTGTGATAAGAGATTTAGGGACATAGGTGGACAGTGGTCTCACCTTCGATAGCCACATCACCACAACAGTCAGGAAATCCTTCTATGTGGCACACCTCATCACTAAGGGCTTTTCATCTAGAAAAAAAGGAGGTCATTGTCCCACTGTACTCATTCCTCATTAGACCCATTATAGAATACAACGCCCCGTTTGGTATGTACCTCTCAAGGCATCTGCAACAACTGGAAAGGCCGCAGAAATACCTCACTAAAAGAATCACAGGCCTAAAGTAGATGCCCTACACCGATTGCCTTAAAACACTCCAGCTATACTCTGTCACATATCATCTACTCAGAGGCGATCTCTGCTTAACATACAAGACCACGTCAAAACCAGAGCTGTTGGACATGCTACACTTAAAGAAATCCCAATCCCTCAGAGCCACACCCTCCTGGAATCTAAACCTTGTCATCACAATAAACAAAACATGCTGGAGGGATAGGTTCCTGACCCAGAGACTCCCCGGACTCTGGAATAGACTGCCCATACATGTCAAGCAAAGTGCATCTTTGACCCTCTTCAAAAGGAACCTTGACGATTGGATGGGAGAAAGTAAATTCACCCTGGGGATCATGTCAGTCACCCTGCTAGACAGGAGTCCAGGGAAGTAAATAGTGTGGGAAGAAATAGCCAGGGAATTGCTATGACTAGGCTTATATAGGCCCTAGGGCCGATAGCCTAGTACCAACCTATGAAACTATGAACCTATGAATCACATTTTTGTCTTTATTCTTTGCAGTTCAACAGTGATTATTGCACTTTTTTGTGTTTTTGCTTTCAGATTTAACTTTTTGACAATCTGCTAATGAGTTAATGCAGTATCCTTAATAATTGACATTATAAAGTGTTGTTTGACACATGCTAATTTAGGTGGTTCCTTTTTGCTGTGTTGCTGGGATTCAGAATGGACTTATGAGACAATTCTGTTCCATTTTTGCATTATGCCTACTTCACGTGTCATCATGGTGAATATGTAGCCAGAAAGAAAAGCAGTCATAGCCTCCCTAGGCCATCACTACTGGTCTAAGTCTATGCCAAGCCTCCATAACCATATACAATGCTCTTCTGAGAATGGTAAACTCCCTCCTCATTTTGTAATTCACTGTCCGTACTGCCTGTTGAAAAAGGAAATTACGATCCATGACTACTGGGCATCACAGCATTCCACTTCGTCTTGCCTGGAAGCATACAGCAGACCATGCCATTTCCACCAACACTGTGATGACAGTATCTCACACCTTAATCCAGCCACTGCAAAAACTCATGCAAATACATAGTAAAATCGTCTGGCAATGATCGCACCAAGAACCAAAAAATGCAATGCTAAAAAACAACCAGGCCAATTTCAAGGCTGAGAATGAAAATGTCATAAAATATCTGTTTAGAGTCATAGGTTCTTAGGCTTATAGGTAGGTACTAGGCTATCAGCCCTAGGACCTATGTAAGCCTAGCCAGAAGTAAGCCTAGCCAGAAGGTTCCCTGCTTCAACCACCCATGGATGCTATTTACCTGCGCCCCTGTCGAGCAGGGCCACCGATGTGATGCCTGGGGTGAATTTCCTATTGCCCATCCACTCATCAAGATTTTTCTTGAAGAGTGCTAGTGACAAACTCTGCTTGACATAGATAGGTAGTTTGTTCCAGAAAATGGGAAGACTCTGGGACAGGAATTTATATCTCCAGCATGTTCTGTTAATTTTGGTGATGAGGTTTAGGTCTCTACAGCATGTGGCTCTGACGGATTGGGGTTTCTTTAGGTGTAGCATGTCCATTAGCTCAGGGCTTGACATAGCTTTGTATGTTAGGCAGAGATCACCTTGGAGTAGGCGATATGCTACAGAGTAAAGCTTGAGTTTTTTGAAGGTGTCAGCATAGGGTAACTGTTTCAGTCCCATATAGTCCTCTTTGTGAGATATTTTTGTGGCCTTTCTAGCTGCTGCAGATGCCTTGTAAGGTACATTCCAAATGGGGCATTGTCCTCTATAATGGGTCTGATGAGAGCTGAGTAGAGGGGGACAATGTCTTCTTTTTTCCTGGAAGAGAACCCTTTTGTGATGAGGTGTGCTACGTAGAAGGATTTTCTGACTACTGTGGTGATGTGATTTTCAAAGGAGAGGCTGCTGTCCACTAGAGTCCCGAGGTCTCAACACACCTTCAGTGTTAAGTGGGCTGCCACCTATGTGGTAGTCCATGGGCACAGGGTTTTTAACAAGGGGATGACAATGCATTTTTTGACATTGAGCTTGAGGCCATGGCTCTGACACCACGCATCAGTCTCGGTGAGGCCCTTTCGCAGGATGTCCATGTTGTTTGGGGACTCAACTATGGCACCCAATTTGCAGTCATCTGTGAACTTTGTCAGCCAGAGGCCCTCTGTGTTGGCCTGTACTTCAGAGAAGTAGATCCCAAACAGGAGGGGACCCAAACCTGAACCCTGTGGTACTCCACTTGTCATGGGTTTGGAGTCAGATTTGAAGTCCACAATTTTTACAGCGTGGGTTCTGTCAATAAGCCAGATCAAAAGATCACATGTTTGTTTTTAACTGATTTTTAATTAACTTTTAATACAAAAACAAAAACAGTCAAATAAGTAAGGGTTTTCACAGTCATGAGACTGCTTCTTCAGAAGACCTGCAGAAACTTGACTTGCTTACAGATATATGTTCCCATTGCAGTGATGTACACAGTTTTCAGTCTACCATTACTGTGAATTTGCAGGAAGTCCTCTTACCTGGTAACTTTTAATATTTTTGAACTAAATTTGAGTGAACATTTCCTATTGAAAACTATCTTGTATTAAATTTGTCATTAAGTCTTTACACACGCATGTCATAAGTGAGTACAATATGCTGAAGTAACAATAACCATAGACAGGAGCTTTCACCTAGTCCTTGATATTTTATGATACTGTGGACATTTATTGCTAGAATCGTTCAATCCCTTAAACCTTAGCTGTTGGTTAGCTTACATATTTTTCATGTCAAGCATGAAATTTTTATATTGCTTCAGTTCTTGTGATTTAAAGATTCCTGTATTAGTCGAGGGCACAATGTTTATAGTGAATTTGAAGTTTTAAATTCTACCTACAAAAGAATGCTCAGTGTGTATAACATATTATACCATGATCCCCCCAAAACGTGCACGCTGATTGGCCAGCGTGCCCGTTGTAAATCAAGTTATACTAATGGAAAAAGGTCCGGTCGCCCGGACTTTTTTCCTTTAGTATAACTCGTTTTTTTTAAACACTGTCTCGCTATGTTAAATGGGTTTAACATAGCGAGACAGCTTTAAAATAAGCAACGGAGATGTCCGTTGCTTATTTTAAAACTGTCTCGCTATGTTAAACCCATTTAACATAGCGAGACAGTGTTTAAAAAAAAGCAACGGAGAAAGCAAGATCTCCGTTGCTTTATGTCTCGCTATGTTAAATGAGTTTAACATAGCGAGACAGTTTTAAAATAAGCAACGGAGATGTCCGTTGCTTATTTTAAAACTGTCTCGCTAAGTTAAACTCATTTAACATAGCGAGACACTAAAAAAAAGCAACGGAGATCTTGCTTTCTCTGTTGCTTTTGCCCACAGCTCTGATGTACTGCGCAGGCGCGCAGTACATCAGAACTGCCGCGGATGCCAGACATCTGCGGAAGGGCAGTAAACAGGCATTATACTATGCCATTATTTAAGAAAAGTAACAGTTTCTTTTCTTAAATAATGTCATGGTATAATAGCAATAACCCACTTCTGGGTGTGGGTAATGCTAAATTTACCCACGGTTGGCTTTGTTTGGTCCCTGGGGATTCGCCCTCGGGACCAAACCACGCCAACCGTGGGTAAATTTAGCATTACCCACACCCAGGCGTGGGTTATTGCTATAATAAATATGCCCAACACAGTGTGTGCTATTGTGAAAATAATGCATGCCCGGGGCTGTCACAGGCAGAGGACCTAAAAACCCCTGGAAGTGGGTTATTTTCACAATAACACAAACCCTGGAGGATATTATTGTGCTTTGGTAATGGAATCTGTTATATTGTTTTGTATTTATTTCTTTATTTTTTATATTTTTGATCTAAAATAGTTCCTCTACCTAATGTTTCAAACTTGCTGTATTATATGTAACACTCTTTCGAAGAAATACTTTGCAGTCAGAATATAATTGATGTAATGTCTACAGACACACACACACACACACACACACACACACACACACACACACACACACACACACACACACACACACAAGCACACACACACACCATGCACTTTGATAAACACATAAACAAACAAACAAAAAAACAAATGCAAGGCATAACAACTGTTTGCACCCTATACACACTGTTACTGCTTCTTACTTTTCTACATAATGACGGAATGTCATAAAAGTTACTGATGAAAAGCTCCTTGCTCATGGGCTACCTGTTGTAGTCTCCACAATATTATCTATACATTAACACCCTGCTGGAGACCGTTCAGTCTCTAATTAGAGTGAGGCTGTACAGGTCTCCTATTCTCTAAATCTGAGTAAAATATCAGCTAGCCTTTTAAAACCAAAGTATGCATCATCAAACAGAAGCAGATTATGCTGTTTAGCAAATGTGCTGCAGTTCCTCCACATTCTCAGCTGAATACTATTTAATTAAGTGATGTATTAATTGTATAAGTCTTACAACTTGTGTTAGCTATAGGGCTTACATAATTGTGCATGTGTGCTGAAGAAAAAAAGGTAGGATGCTGTGAATGACAGTTGGGCTGTCTTAGAACAGCCCAGCAAACATGACAACCCTCTGTTTACTTGACACTAAAATTGTTATGGTTATTGTTATGTACTTATGAGACTCAAATATGCTGAGAAGAGCAGCTGTAAAAATGTAGATTATTGGCTTGTTTTCATGCCATTTTTTAGACAACCCCCACCCAGCCTTGCATACTGTTATTATTGCATGTTTCATTCACTGTAGGCCTTAACTTTTAATTCCAATATTTAAGATATGCATGCTATTTATTAGAAATCCTCAACCTAGCCTCACTTGCTGCTATGATTGCACATTGGTTTCTTTGTAGGCCTTAACTTTTAACTCCAGTATTTAAGATACAGCAGGTACTATTCTGTAACATTCAGTAATGCGTACTGTACTAAAAGGTTTCAATTTTTCACTGCAGACAACTTTTGGAAAACAGAGTTAAGAACCAAGAGGTAGAAACCTCTATACTTAAAAAAAAAGATGTTGCATAGATCTCATCATAGTGCACCGGACAGTTAAATTATTATTGGTGCTAGGAAAAGTGATGGAAACCCTGATGACTGTCACATGTCTCAATTTTGTGTTTATTTTCAGTCTGGGAGAGGTAATCAACATGCACTTGATGAGAACAGGACACTAAACTGAAACATCAAATATCATGCTGGAATCATGGCAGAGGCAGTCATGTGAAGAGGGGATGACTTCAATAAATGCTTTTAAATAGTCCCTGGCAATATACAAAGCTTCTTATAAAAGTAATAAAGGTAATGGTTAAAATTTCTATTGGTTTGAAAATAGCTTGAGAGGAATTATTGGGGCACTGTCTAGTTTGTATTATGTTTAAAACATTTTTAGTACTACATAGACTGATAGTTGATAATGATTGCTTTTCTGAAAAGATTTGCACTTCAGAAGCTATGTGGCAGCACAGATAAGCATGGAGAAAGTGCAAGAGACACTGACATATTAAAACACATTTTAATAAGCATATGATGCATAGTGAGGGAGGGGCTTGAATTTGTTAGCAAGACATATCACATGACCACTTCTATCTAAATGTCAACAGAAGTTGTTTACTAGGCTGAGCGAGATAGTTTTGTATTTCACCTGTAAGCTACAGCTTTATTTGCTAATCCCCACTAAAAATATCCAAAAAGTCTTCTTTGAGCATACTCACCAAGGGTTGTTGTTAACTTCAAAGCAACGCTGGATGCTGTGGCTATGGGGAATTTGAAGGGATTTCTGCTATTTTATGGGACCCTTATGTGCTTGCAGTGGTTTCTACTTTTGTGAGCCTTAGGGAACACGTGGAAGTATGTTATACTTCAATAATTTTTATTTTTAGTCAAATATTTTGTCCCAGTGCCCTTCAATAAAAACATCATACCAAATGACATTTGATGACCTTTATTAAACTTCCATAAACATAACTTTATTAACCAATATTTTGATTAATCACAGCATAAACATTCATATAACTGTTAACTAGAGCAGCATGACCTCGCTCACTCTGACCTAATAAGCAGCGTCCATACCTCCGCTCATTTATTTTTAATTATTAAACAGTGTCCCATCTCTTACTTTCATTCCCCACTTACTGAATTAATCACCCAGTCACCCTTTTACTAAGGCAGCATGACCTCACTCACCCTAAACAAATAAGAAGCGTCATTACCCCTGCATGGTTATTTTACTTATCAAACTGCATCCAACTGCTCACTTTCCTTTCCCAACTCATTGAAATGAACATCCAAAACCAGAGAGGGAAGAGAAGAGGGACAAGCCTGCCCATCCCATCTGACAACCAGCCTGACCAGGCTGTTGCCCCTCCTTCATTCCATAACTTTCAACAAACCCTCCAAATCAAACCTAACCCTACATTAAAAAAGTTAATGCTAAACATCATTCGGTGTACTCCATCCTCTCTGAACAAAACTGGACCCCTGTCATCGATATCTATCATATAAATACCCAAAGCAGCCAGTTGCCTAAGCAGCTGAAATTAAACCAATGATCCCTTTCCAACACCAAAGTAATACTCATACACTTGTAAAACCTCTGTAAATCAAACATATCCTCACTTACCCTAACTACCAACAGTAGCTATGTAATTATTCCCCAGTCATGACCTGCCAAATGTACTGCCAAAACATTAAAAAGCCCAATACCATCCAAAACAAGCCAAGCCCAAATGCACTCCATCCTGATTAACTTCAGCATCCTTTTGACATCCAGAGGATATAATAATGACCAAAGTGAAATTTCCATTTCAAACAGATCAATTTAATAGTAATCGAACCACAGTACCCGCTATCTATTATAAAGCAAAAGATCCGATGACCAACATAGCATTTACTGAACAAGGAACCGCCCTCTTAAGGACTACAATACATCCAAAAAGCCAATAACCCCCAGACTGTAACCAATGAACCTTCATTTATCAATGCCAACCCCCACAACAAAACTTATCTTGTGAATAGCCGTAGTCTGTCAGTATTCACACTATCAAACCTACCCCAACCATTCAAACATATGACCCACCGTAAAGTCACGTAACCTTGTGACCTGTGCAATTATACTAATCAGAGTTAAATGCACCTTGACCCACTGAACTCCCTTATCTTGTTCCTAAGCCTAAACACAATTTATCAAAATGTTGTAATGACCTAATGACCTAACATATACCTTCCTATTAAAAGCTACCCCAGAATCCTATATCACATCTGATCATTCCAAACCAGTCTGTCTCACCTCATCTGACAACACCAGGGGCTCATGCCACCATCCTATTGTCCAAATAAAAATTAGCTGCTTTCCCCACAACTTCTCCTACTAAACCATCAATGTCAGACAAACTGAAACTAACTCCAAAAAGTAACATCCCTCCTCCAAACGTCCTTCCATCCTATACATCCCTCCTCCAAACATCCTTCCATTCTGCTGGCCAACAAGCCAAAACCATTCTCCCCAAAATATGCAAAATTCAGGAGCCCAACAAGTTCCATGACATCCTTAATCCACCCGTGTCCTGAGACTTCATCCCTAAAAATTTTTTTTTATACCTTTGCATCTGGTAAATCAAACAAACCATGGCCTGCATCCACTAGCAACCCCAGAAACACAGTACCTTACTTAGACCTTCAAGCTTCTGTTTAAACTACAGAAAGCCATTCCTCACACATCCCCAACACACACGCGCACCTTGCAATGCTCTGAGAATCCCTTCACCTAGTCTTAAAGTCCCACCTGCTGCTGCCAGATCCAATGGAAAACAGTGCTAAACTAAAGTAGCACAGGCCACTGAGCAACCCATCTGCATAGCTTTGCCACAAGAAAACTCAAACCCAAATACCATGCCCACAAATGCAACATAGCTTCACATTGTTTTGACACCCACCCCACCTGTGGACAACCCCATAAACAATCCCCAAGCCTGCTTCAACCTGCCCCAGACATACCTCGTCATCACCTGTTCCCACTTTACTCCTAAAATACACCAACTCTGATGTGCTATAATGAGCACCTGATAAATTAGCATTACCTGCGACCTCATTGTGCACCACTTAAGTGGCAGAAACATTCACCCCAGCAGAATCCATCACATTTCAAATCCACTTCCTTCAGGCTACTGACTGATGCCCACTCTGTGTTTCCCAATCTGCAAAAGAAAAGAAAACTAAAATCTCTGCACACACATAGACCAAAACTTCCTAATGACATCAGGCACTGCCAAGGGCCTACCTTGTTCATCAACTGTACAGCTGCTACACTTCCTCACCTTCCCTAACCTCAATAACCTGGCACCACTGTATCACCCATCAAATCCGTTTACAGCCAGTGAAGGAACATACTACAGCAAAAAGTCTTATGCCACAAGCAGCAATAACTGAACCTATGCATTTAAATAACACCTACTAGAAGTCAGAATGCAAAGTGAGCTACCAAATGGAGTATACTACAACTAAACACTGCAGATGAGGGGTAATTTAAATATCAAAATACCTGCGTCACCTCTTGATTTCCATGCAAAGAAACTTATACAGCACCATATGGGCCAAGGTAACTTATTAAAACAGTCTTGGGAGCACTTCTGTATGCAACCACTACAATCACTCTTACTCAAATTAAAAATTTAAACAAAATTACATATTCATCTGTTAGAAAGTGCAACCTTGGCAGCTTCTGAAGTGTGCTGCTTTGTTCTACAAGTGGTTGTATCAATTCAGGATGCTTAAAGAAAGAGTAAAATACCTCCATAACATACCCATACCTCTCAAGTGTACCTCATCTTGATGAATGGTCCTCATTCTGGGCCATAAAACTTCATGTTCCTTGAAGTTTCACACAGAATAGGTTAAAAATGGTTACTAACAAACTAATGCCAGACATTTGAGATCCAATCTTCATGCCCTCCCCCGCTCTAGCAGCCCACAACTATGTGGCTGATAAATGGAAAACCAAGACCCAGACTGGGCAAGGGAATTATACGTGACTTGCGTTTCCCCCTTTTTTTATTTCTTTTCTTTCCATCTCTCTTTTCACTGTATGCAGGGATATTAATCTTATCCATCAATGCAGTATTTTCAGCTTTTGATAGCACTTTTAGGACTTGTGTCAGAGCTGGAGGTGAGCCATTTTCAGGTATATTTTAAGGGACAGTTGGAAAGGATAGAGAGATAAAGTTAGAGCTAAATGTATTGGCTGGTAGGTTCTGTATATCTTCAACCTCAGTGTGGCCAACATTATTCACAATCAGCCTAGAGCATTGCTGCGTTGTGCTTTTGAGATTACAAACACAACTAAAAAATGCCTTGTGATTGTCTTTGGCTTGGATAGCTATTTTCGCCTCAAACTAGTTGTTGGTGGATTTTATTAAGATCCTGATTTGTTTTTATTTCAGTGGCAAGAGCTTTAACATTCTGTGAATTACTCTTCTTGCTTTTAGTCAAAATTATTGTACAGTTATTATAAACCTTATTGATGTTATGGTTGCACCATATGGGTTTGTTTTCGGGTATGTCCTGCACTTGTACTTACGTGGTACAGCTGCATCTATACAGCTGTTTACATGCTGGTATAGTGTGGTGATGTATGTTTGTGTATTAAGTGTAGTTAATTAGGATTTGTGGGGATTTGAAACTTGCCAATGTATCACTTAGGAGTAGGTAGGTTATCTTAAAGAAATTTCTAAATGTACCTTGGCTGGAAGGTATTTTTTACTTCTAAGAAGATTGCACTATGGTCAGACCTAACTAGTGAAGAAGATGCACAGGGGATGGTGTAAGATGCTCCCATGTTAGTAGGGACAAGATCCAAGATTTCATTCCCCCTAGTGGGTACTCTTACTGATTGTTCCAGTAGATTTCTATTAACAAAGTCCAGGAATCTCTGTGTTTGAGCACTAATGGTGTCGTAGGTTTCCCATTCTACAGGTGGATGGTTTAGATCACATATGAAAATGGTATTGGTTTTAATACTGAATGATTTTAGTTTCTGCAGTTGGGTGTTATGAATTTCTTGTCTTACAGTAGGAGTTGTACAGCTAGTTAATATATGGAACAGGACCTCTTTGATGGTTAGTTGACATGAAAAAGCTCTAGTGCATCACACTGCTTTACCAGCTTTGGCATGAGTGTCTTCTGGATGTAGATTGAGAAACCTACACCTTTTTCCCCCACCTGTGAAGTAGCTGGTCTAAATGTTTGGAAGCCATTATAGCCCTGCACATCTGGAATTCTACTTGATGTTTTACATCATGGCTTAGTCAGTACCCCGAGTTCATGTCCTCCAGTGAGAGAAGGGCTTTTAGGAAATGGAGGTTCTTGTTTAGGCACCTGGCACTGATCGGTAACCCCTTCATATTTTCCTTTACTTGTTTCATTATGTTAGTAGGTTTATCACATTGGCATTGCCTAAAAAAGCACTATGGGGTGGACTATGTCTTTGACAATAATCAAAATCCTATTGCAAACAGATGCATGCCATTCCCAGTGAAGCAACATGGTCTGTCATGTTAACAAATATTGGACTCCTTTCAATTACACCATAATTAAGCCAATTATTGAGGTAAATTAATTTTTGCTCATATTGTGGCATCATCCTTGGAGAAGGTAGAGTACTACACAATGCTAGGCTCACACCTGCCTTGGACATACAATATAGTCTGAGAAATCCATCATGTCTCTCTTCATATTGTTCATGGAGGTACATCTCAATTCATTGACACCGGATTGAATTATGACAGAGTCATACTGGTACTTGTTGTTCAAGGACTTGACTGCATGCATGATCTGATGGATCCTGGCAACCAACAAGAAACTGACCTTCAGTCTTTCCTTGCTCAGCCTGATAGACACATCTGTATGTCTTACAAGGGAATCACCTCTAACAAGAATTTTTGATTGGGTTGATGCCTGCCTTATAGGATCAGCATTTGTGACTTTGGGACTCCATGTGCTTTGCGGGTAGGTAGACTTAACTTACTGAGAGTTCTTTGTACTTGTACTTTGATATGGAGGTCTTTGAGGTTTAGGCAAGTTAATATTTAGAGCCTCAGCATATGATGGGTTATGTGTATTGTGAGGGCCTTGGAGAGGTGTAATGAGTGCTAAACTGCTAGCAATTTTGGTGTCTGAGTTTACTGTCTGTGAGATTTTTGTCACCAAGGATATTACATCTGTACATCTCACACACTGTCTTATGCTGTTTGACTAATAGATGATTATCAGACAGCATGAGACAGTTATTACACTGTCTCAAGATACCCATCTCAATCAGGCTGGCTAGAGAAGTGGTAGGTAACTGCTGGTCCATGATACCAACAGGAATGAATCTGGGTCATGGTAACTATAACTGCTCGGGGTTCGGTTTTAGGATAATGTATAGGTGGGACTTGCTAGTTGAGTATTTAAAGTTCAGTATAAACCAACTAGCCTGGAAAGATTCTTCTGACACCACCAAGAACCAATAAATTATTATAGTAAGACAATCACTTAATTCAATAATAAAATCAGTGCAAGCTGTGTCAGTACACTCAATATTAAGCACTTTTATCAAAGGTCATATGGCCTGGTGAGTAATTTCAGAGGAGCGACTTTTCAAAATGATACTTATATGCTGGTATTTTAGCCAGAGATCAGGAATGAATCTGATCTAAATCCAAGGCATCTGCAGTATTAAAAAAAAAAGTGTATTTTAAGCTTGCATTGCACTTTTCTGAACTGTATTTTGCTTAATTGCTGCTTCATTTTTGCTGTTTTTACTGCTGTGCTTTTTTCTGCACTTTGAATTTCTAGTACTTCTACAAGTCATAGCAAAGGCTAGATTCAGATTTCTTGAACCTAGGCTGTTTGGTATTACTTGAACACTAAAACCAGCCATCCTACATTAAGAAGGCCTAACTGCACCCTTGTGGCAGAAGTGTGCAACCCAGGACCTATCTGAGTTGGGGACTGCTGGAAAAAGGCTGTTAACCCAGGTTTCGTCTACAATAATATAGACTTCTTCAGAACAATATCTAATTCCCATGATGACTTTAAGGTTTACAACTATTCCAAATATGAATTTAGTATTGAGCATGTCAACTTATTGTCTAAGGGATTCACTTTTGTTCCTTGTAGGAAGGGCAATATGGTTGACATGGTTATAGATTTAAAAACATTTGTTCGAAAAATGAATTTATTAATGTGGTTCCCTGATAAAAGTAATAACAGTGTGCAAACGGGACTGGTTAAACCTAGTACCTTTAATCCTCCTATGAATCAGACAGTAGCTTTATTTGAAAAGGCCTGTGAAATAGATATTAGGGCCTATAAAAACAAAGGCGGTTTGCAACAGTATAATAATTTGACAAAAAAGGAAAGACAGTTGCTGGATTCCCTGATTAATAACAAAGAAATGCGTATTATGAAACCCGATAAAGGGAATGGAGTAGTGATTGTGGAGAGAAATTATTATATTGATCCTATCACAGATATGCTTATGGATGAAATCTATACTGAGAGTAGTATTAATGAAATTCATATTAGCCATAAAAGTATAGATATGCTCCTCGACGACATGTTATATCAAGGGCAGATTAGTTGAAAAGACTATGACTATCTGATGAACCCCCATCAAGTTATAAGTGGAATTTTTGGGATTCCCAAAATACACAAAGGCCTGAATAATATTAAATTCAGGCCAATAGTGGATGGCAAACGAAGTAAGACATGTTTCATTAGTAAGTTCTTAGATTAGGTTCATAGGTTCATAGGTAGATACTAGGCTATCTGCCCTAGGGCATTTATAAGCCTAGCCAGAGTGTATTTGGCTTCCACCTCCCTATTAGATTAGCCTACTGTGCCTCTGTAAAGTAGGTCACAGAAGGTATCCTTTAAGATTAGTTTACTGTGCCTCTGTCTAGCAGGGACACAGAAGAGATCCTAGGGGTGAATTTGCGATTTATAGGTTCATAGGTAGATACTAGGCTATCTGCCCTAGATCATGAACTTAAGAGGGGTTTGACTGCCTTTGATTACATATCAAGGGACTCTTGGAATTTTTTAGAAAAATTAAGCAATTTGAGTATTACTGATAATCTCATTTTTCTCACTGTTGATGTTTGTAATTTATTTACAGTTATTCCTCATAATACAGGCCTTGTTTGGTTGGAAATGCAATTAGACAAAACTGAAAAGTACGATCAAGATGAAATCAATACATATATTATGCTTATTGAAATTGTCCTATGCAATAATTTTATATTTTTTGAGGGACAATTTTTTAAACAGTCTACAGGAGTGGCTATGGGGGCAGCTTGCGCCCCCATTTATGCAAATTATGTAATGGCATTTTGGGAACAAGAATTTGTCTTTAAAACAAAATATTATAAATGTATTAAGCAATATACGCGTTATTTGGACGATATCTTTATCGCATGGGATGGTAGTGTTGAGGCACTAGAAGAGTATTAATAGTACAGTCGAATTTTTGAAATTCACTTATCAATTTAGTACTGAAATTATTTCTTATTTGGAACTGCGGTGGTGGTGCTGCGGTAGCGTTGTCGCCTCACAGTTAGACGTTGCCCGTTCGATTCTCAGTTAAAGCGTCTACTGTGTGACGACATGCGTGAATGGGCGTTCCTTCGTTGAAGGTTGTGCGTTAGGCCCGGCAAGCCAGCATGTAAAACTCTACTGCCAATCATTAGCGGACCGGAGTTCCGCTGTGGCGACCCCTAACCGGGAAAAGCCGAAAGACACACACACACACACACACTGAAATTATTTCTTATTTGGATGTACTTTTAACTATTGATCAAGTTAACAAATGTATTAGATCTGATATTTTTAGAAAAAGTACCTTTTGTAATTCATATTTGGACTATAATAGTTGGCATCCTCACCATCAAAAAAGAGGGATCATTAAAGCTCAAATGCTTAGAGCAGCTAGGATGGTGAGTGAAGATGATGCCTTTTTAAAGGAACTGGAATTTATGACAAGTATATTTAGAAAACGAGGTTACCCAGAGGATTTATGTAATACTGTCAAGAATGAAATAGTTGTTAAAAGATTTAATGGTTTTTATCAAGCCATCATTAAGATGAATAATAGTACAGACACTCATGGTGATTTGAGTAGAATTAGTAAACAAGAAGTTAGTATTTAATTGATATTCATCACCACGTATAACTATGATGTAGAATGGTTTATTGATATGATTAAGAAAAACTGTTTTTTTTTACAATTAGATAAGCAAGTGGATCATAAAATAGGGGGGGTACCTACGTTTGTCTTTCGAAGGGATCGATCGTTTAAAGAATTGTTATATAAGAATGGTGAGTTTAACAATCATAGTAATGATAAAAAGCATGGGAACTTTAGGTGTGGGAGATGTTTGACATGTAAACATATATTAACAACGGGGGAAAGTATTAAGGTTAATTGTCATCATATTCCCATTGTTGGTCATTATGATTGTTATACGAAGAATGTTGTTTATGTTGCACAATGCCAGGAATGCACAGCATTTTATGTGGGCAAAACAGCAAGATTCTTCAGGGAGAGAATCAGGGAACATATACTGGATATCAAAAATGGTAAGGTCACCAATGCTTTAGCAAGACATGTTCAGGCTTTTCCTGGACACTTGTTTAAATTTTGTGTGATTCAACATCTTAAGAAAGATGTGCAAGGGAAAGTCTTGGACATCCATTTAGATATATGTGAATTAAACTGGCAAATACGGTTGGATGCCCTATATTTTCCAGGTATAAATGAGAACATCAGTTTAGCTCCTATTCTTAAGTTAAGACATATCTTGGGTTAACTTAGTAACTTTCCCTGTGTTTTTTCCATCATGATTTATTTGCTTTCTTTCATTTTCCTTTATGGTTTCAACTTCAGCAAAACAGTTTTTAGAGCTTTTTTGATGGTTCTTAAATTTTGTTTTTTGTACGTATTATTTTATCATTTTATTTACTTCCTTTATTTATCATTTTTTGTCAGTTTTTAGATGGCATTTATAATGTGTATATGTGGTTTCATTTTGATGAGACGGTATTATTATTTAATAATTCCTTTGGGGTGTTTTTTTGTTTTTAACAATGCTTTTAAGTAATTGATTGCAGGTGTTTATTTTAATTGATTTAATTGAAAGTGTATTTAAGTGGCTTTTTGATTCTGTTCATTGTTCTGAAGAAGTCTATATTATTGTAGACGAAACCTGGGTTAACAGAGTGTTCGTTGTTCCAGTGTCTATGCCTGTGTTATTCCACTATTAAATATTTTGGATATCCATATCTCCAGTTGTTATTTACTTTGAAAATGTCACCAAAGTCCTGGATGAGGGAAAAACATTACATACCTCCTATAACAATTTAGCTAAGGCCTTTGACACAATTCCCCATTCAGGTATCATAGAGAAACTCTCACAGCTGGGAAATAACCCATACATTGCTAGATGGGTAGCAAACTGGCTCACCCGACAGAATGTACACTGTCAAAGTTGTGGAGTCCACCTCCACCAGTGGATATGTGCTGGGGTGTCTACTGTTTTGAATCTATTTCTTTGAATTCCAAGTGAAGATAGATGGCCTGTGGCTTACCATGTTTGCAGACGACTGTAAACTTGGTGCAATCATTGAGTCCCACAACGATGTTAACATATTACAGAAAGAGCTGACACAGACAAATGATTGGTGCTTAACTCATGGACTAAAACGTAATGCAAAAAAATGCCCCCCTTTGGCAAAGAAGTAGCCCTTGCTAATTATGATATAGATAGTACCTGTCTAACCTTAAATTCAGTGGTGTGAGATTTGGGAACACAGGTTGATAGCAATCTAAACTTCGATCACCATGTGTCTGTAGTGGTAAGAAAAGCATTGTACATTCTATATCTCATAAATAAGGGCATCACATCCATGAAGAGTAAGGTTGTTTCTTACTTTGTACTCAAGCTTTATCAGACCAGTAATTGAGTACAATGCTTCCTTCTGTATATACCTCGCCAAACACCTGCACCAAGTTGAGAGACCACAGATGTCTCTATCCAAGAGAATCCAGAGCCTTCAAACCATAACAAACATGGAAAGACTGAAAGCCCTGTCACTATACTCTGTATCATACCGACTGCTGAGAGGTGACCTGTGCCTGGCCTACACAGCACTCTCAGACCCTGCCCTAATGGAAATGTTGCATATCAGCAAATCAAATGGGACAAGAATAACTCAATCCAGGGATCTCAGTCTAGCCTGTGACATTAAGAGAGCATACTGGGAGACAGATATATCTCCCAGTGATTGCTGCTCCTCTGGAATAGGCTCTCACTCCATGTGAAGCAGAGCTCATCAATGATCTTATTCAAGTGCAACCTTGATAACTAGATGGGTGACCATAAATTCACCCTGAGGTGGCACCTATGCCCCTCATTGACAGGTGCAGTTGGTGCTGATTGCAGAAACAATCTGCTAGCAATGACCATCTAACTTTGGTCAATAAGGGTACTCAGGTTTTTAAGTGGCCAGACCTGTAAAGGCCCTCGGGCCATTAGCCTAGTAACCGCCTATGAACCTATGAACCTTTTGCCAACAACCAGTAAATGGGAAGAGAGAGGGAGGGGATTATGTTGTCAAAGGGGCAATCAACAGCAGATACACTGGGTTTAAAACAGAGTTGTAGGGTGGGTGGAAAAGAAAAACAATTAGACCCTTATCTCTGAGCTGACTAGTTTGGAATTGCCTTAATGCAAAGATTATTTCTGAACTAGACTGGCATGCAAACAGTACATAAAAATGAAATGGGGATTTAATATCAACAGTTAGACCACTTAAATGGCAAAATGCAGTACAGCTATCTACTGGAATTGCTAATATAGGCTTAAAAGCCTTAGCTAAAGCAGATACAGACTGTTAAAATGAATTTAAAAACAGATCAAGAAATGAAACCACTCATGTTCCTTTCTAAATGTAATGGAACTATAATAATTAATATAATCTATATATAAATGGACACATTTTACAGCCAATTATTAATTGGTAAAAGAGTCCCCCATTTCAAATTGTATATATATTTATTTTGAGCCTCTTTTGACAGCATATTTAAGCACCCCCTTATTTCAGGACTAAAATTTAGCAATTTTCTAATATTTCTTCCTCAGTTTAGTAGCATGTTTCTGCAACTGACATATGCATTCCCAACATGTTTTGTATTCATTAACCAGTTGCACTTTTCATCCAGTATTCTAACTTTTATCTCTAGTACCACTTTATATAGCCTTCTAATTAGTCTACTATTCTTTGCTACATCCCCTCTTGTATCTAGCAGCAGTGATACGAAGAGGCCAAGACACAAAAATGCACTTTGAGGTCCTTCCACTTTAGAGTCAATAGTGTTGTTACAACCCTAATGCCTGCTGCAAATCATAAAGAGGCTCTATCACTCTCCATAGTACAGCCACAAAAACTGTCAAAATATTCCACACACAGTCTCAATAGTTCATCCATGTTTTTACAGTCTGGCATCATACATACATATGGGAATAAAATACAACATCATTACATAAACTGTAACACAGTATAAATATGGGTGTAGGATTCATGAGCCAACACCCTCTTTGCAGAATGCCAGTTTTTCCCACAACACTCTCATTTTACCTTTAGTACATATATAAAATCTGTCCTCCTAATTTTAACTATTTTCAAAAAATAACTTGGTATATCTATCAGAAATTATCAAAATACCTATAACTTTAAAAGCAAATCAAAATAATGCTATGCTCATATTGTCTGTTCAAACTCCTCCCTTCTATTTTCCATCTTATAAAATAATATGTCATTCTTTTCATCAATTCTTTATACACTTTAATATTAGTTTCACATTTCAGAATAAATTACTGATAAGTGATTTTGAGTAACAAATTCTTTATCAGATGTTGCCTAATAACTATGACAACTTCTTTTTTGCATGGAAATATGAACTGAAGAAATTGAGTTAAAGGAGGACATAAATCAGAATAGATCTTACAAAATTCTCAGTAGTATGTTATTATTAGCTTCACAATGAAGAATTGCTAACTCTATGAAGCTTGTATTAGAAATATATGGACAATTCTGTTACTACCAACCAGATTGTTTTCAGACCCCTAAGAAATATCGTAGAAGCAAATAAACCACCTCAAGCATGTTTATGCATCTGTGCAGATAAACAGGTTGAGGAAGATGTTGAAATGAATACAGCTGGATGCTTCTAAAGCATTTGACTATCTGAAAAGAGATTTGTTATGTTGATTTATTTACTTGTTTTTCGTGTGATTTTTGTGTGGGGACATTCAAATTCATTATTTTCACATGCATTACATTTCTGCATTTAGTTGAGTATAGAAAATGGGGGCTGTAGCATTTGAGTTTATTGGCTACAGATGCATGTTAATTGCATTTAATTTGTATGTTTTAAACATACTAAGGACTGTTCATTATACATTCTCAATTGTTGCATTCTTTAAAAAGGAAATGATGGATGTAAAAATAAATTCATGCATTTATGCTTCACGGTGTGTGTACAAATCTGCATTTTTGAACTCTTACTAAGAAATATAATATCATATTTCAATACTCTGATTTCAATTGCCTGCTATTTATTTATTTATATATATTTTTCCTTCTTTATTTTAATAGATGTTTTTTAATCAGCTTAATTATGTAAACTTTAGCTAGTGTTACCGAAAGAAGTCTTAAAAGAATTTCCAGACAGACTTGCTTGTCTTTTTGTTTGAAAGATGTTCTATTTGTTATCGCTACAAAGTTCTTCTTAAAAAACAACTAACTATACCAGAATTAAATTACTGGTTTTGTTGCTCTTTCCAAGAAAAGTAAAACTTATTGTGTATGTCTCATAACCATTTCTGCACTTCTGTTTGGAACTAGGCTTATACCTAGACTTATTACAGAAGGCATCAGATGGTACATTGTATTTAGTTGTTATGTTAGTGATGAATAGCCTTGTCTTTTAAGTAGATAAACATAATGGGCAGATATTCAGTTTCAAAAGAGAAATTCTAGAATTAAAAGTCACATCTTAGTGCATTACATTTAAGACTGTTATATTATTTGAGAAAATAGTAATGCAACACAAACAGCCAATTACTTGTTATTAAAATCATTTAATTCTTATAGGTTCATCAGTGTTTACTAGGATAATGACCACAAGGGCCTTTTTAAGCCAACTCATGCATTCCAAATCTCTTGATAAGTTCTTATAGCCTTTTTGACAAAAAGGACAAAACTCATTAGCAGTGAGAAATATGTTCACATTTTTAGGATTTTTGAGGTGTGTGACATACTAACAGTGAAAGAGATGTGGATGTTTTAATCATAATGGAATACAAACAGACAACATTTGGAAAGCAAGTGCAAGGTTTAAGTGAAAAATTAGGAAGAAGAGCATGGCAGACAGAAAAGTAAAACTCAGTTTCAAATGTCAGCAGGGTGCTTACCTTTCAGGTAATTCATGGTTACGTGATCAGGTTCTAATTCTCAGAAAACAGTTTATTAAATTCACCTTCAATTTTAAATTATGAAGTGTAATTTGTTAGGATTGTGTGAGACTTCTGTGCATTTTTACATTGGTTTTCAACATTAATAACTTTTGAGTGTGTGTTTGTGTGTGTCTGTTTCTCTAAACATACATATATATATATATATATATATATATATATATATATACACACACACACACACACACACACACACACACACACACACACACACACACACACACACACACACACACACACACACACACACACACACACACACACACACACACACACACACACACACATCACTTTGAGGTGCGTTTCAAGCTGTCTTGTCATGCATTATTCAGGGGGGAGACATCTTCTGAAACAGGGTTTATTATACTTACTGCTGTGGTACAAAAGGTTAAATCAGTAAATGTGACCTACTGATGAGCTCAGTCAGAGAAGACAACAAAGAATGGAAGATGCTCACATGCCTGTCTCAAAGCTAGAAGGGGTGTGTCCATGCTCAGATATATATTTTAAGGTTTAATTTATCTTGAGGTAAGTGGTGTCCCTGTGAGGACAGGTGGATGGCCATCTGATCTTCATCCTTTGCACTTGTGAGAGGCTGTCTAGTACTGACACCCAGAGCACATTACATTTACATATTGTACCTTGGCAGGTGGAGGAGATAGAGCTTTAAACAAAAATTTTAACCATGCCTGATGACTGCCTTAATGATCAGATCTCATCCTCAGTGAAGACGGAATGAATGTGACAACTAGATAATGGATATGATGATCATCAGACAATAGAGACAAAGTGAGTCATGAAAAAATGCTGATTATAACAGATATATTGTTAATGGTATCTTTATCAAATGAGGACATTTTTCATTAATGGCCTTGAAGATGTAAGTGGTGGGTTCAGCATTCCCCACTTTACTGTCTACATTAGTATTTTTAAAGGATAGCTTGACCACAATTCATTGCATCAAAATGTCATGCCTATCCGGTCATTCGCGTGAATCAAAACTCTGAAAAATCTGCAGAGGAACACAATAACTATGTCGAATATAATGCCAAATTCAAAGAATCAGCATTATTCAACATATGCCTTCCCCTGCACCTTTCAGAACACCAACAGAGGTTGAACTTCTCAGTGATACATACGTACTGTACAACACAGAAATGCCTGTTTTTGTAGGGAGGGAAAGCCCCTACACCCCCTGCAAATAATATATTCCAACTCCGAGATTGCACTACAGTGGGGAAAAGGGTATTTAGCCGATCCCCACTGTACCGTGCCCTGTAGTCATAACTGTGATCACATATGTGCAAATGCACAGTAGTATTCATTAAACTGCACACTTGCAATAGTGCAGATCGGTGAAATGGCAATCGATCAACTGTGGTTCGACATTCTCATTTCCGTCGAACATGTACTCATCATTTTCAACATAAACCACACACACATATATATATATATATATATATATATATATATATATCTAGGGTGTATATCACGTTGTCGAACTTTTAAAAGTTTGAATGTCATATGATCAACACTATATGACCGAACATTTAAAAGTTCTTAGAAAGTATTTAAAGTTTTTATATATGTATGTATGGGTGTTGTATGTATAATACACCAACAGATAAAAACAAATACCTGTCTACTTCTCTACATTTAAGCAGGAGACACCCCACAGACCCCCTGCTAGTTAAATATATTGACTCCGCGATCGCTCTACATTGAAGAAAATGGTAAGTATACCTTTCCGTGCTGTACTGTTGCACATCCAAAGTTCAACAGGATCTCCTTTATAAATATAAACAACAAACTTCTTTACCAATTGACCATTTACTAAACACACAAAAACACCTCTACCTGTACATTTCCTTCACACTTGCACTTAAACCACAAATATGTTTTTATACCTACTCAGCTGTTCACTACCTCAGAACTTAGCCATCATAACTTTTTTCTTACAAACTACTATACCTTAAAGGGATACCACACAATTTACAAATATGCAGCACGAGTATTAATTTCATTTTTAGTATTCTAATATTTAATGATTTACTTTCAAGAAAATGCACTTTGGACATTCTGGTCTTGTTATTTTCTGGGTCTGGATTTTGGTAATTCTTTATTTAAAAGTAGATCCAGATATATATATATATATATATATTTATATATATATATATATATATATATATATATATATATATATATATGTATATATGTCACAAAACAATTAAGAATGTTCAGCATCAGACATAGCAGACATAGAGCATGTACAAATGGAAAGCTAGACTAATGTATAACACAGGAGAGTACAATTTCTGCTATGTAGCTAATAGGGACACATATAAGAAATGAAATGCTGCTGACATCAGCCATATCACTTTCATCAGATCTTTCTTTGGGAATCACCATTAGCAGTCTTAAATATGATCAGTTCTTTCCATTCTGAAACCACCACATGAAACATTGTAAAATGATTCATATAAGGAATAAAATAATGCAGTCTTTGCAACGTGTATGGTATACAGCATGTCTTAAAAAATCCCATTACTTAAGAGCTGTTGAACATGCTACACTTAGAAAAATCCCAATCCCTTTGGGCCACATACTCCAAGGACCTTAACCTTGTCACCACAATAAACAGAACTTGCTGGAGGGATAGGTTCCTGTCCCAGATACTTCTCATACACTGGAACAAGCTGCCCATTCATATCAAACAGAGAACCTCATTGGCCCTTTTTAAGAAAAATCTAGAAAACTGGATGGGAAATAGGAAATTTACCCCAGGGATCACTTCTGTGGCTCTGCTCGACAGTGTTACAGGAAAATAAATGTTTCGGTGGCTGAAGCCAGGGAATCCTTATGGCTAGGCTTATAGGGTCATAGGTTTATAGGTTGGTACTAGGCTATTGGCCCTAGGACCTATACAAGCCTAGACATAACAATTCCCTGGATATTTCTTCCCACAATATTTACTTCCCTGGACCCCTGTCTAGCAGGGCGACTGATGTGATCCCCAGGGTGAATTTCCTATCTCACATCCAATCATCAAGGTTCCTTTTGAAGAGGGCCAAGGAGGCGCTCTGCTTGACATGTATGGGCAGTCTATCCCAGAGTATGGGGAGTCGCTGGGTCAGGAACCTATCCTTCCAGCATGCTTTGTTCATTGTGATGACAAGGTTTAGATCCCTGGAGCATGTGGCCCTGAGGGATTGGGATTTCTTTAAGTGGAGCATGTCCAGCAGCTCAGGCTTTGACATGGCCTTGTATGTTAAACAGAGATTGCATCTGAGTAGATGATATTTCCACAGACTATAGCTGGAGTTTTTTTAGATGGTCAGTATAGGGCATCTGCTTTAGGCCTGTGATTCTTTTAGTGAGGCATTTCTGCGGCCTTTCCAGCTGTTCCAGATGTCTTGTGAGGTACATGTCAAACAGGGCATTGTACTCTACAATGGGTCTAATGAGGGATGAGTACAGTGGGACAATGACCTCCTTTTTTCTGGATGAGAAGCCCATAGTGATGAGGTGTACCACATAGAAGGATTTCCTGACTGTTGTGGCAATGTGGTTATCGCAGATGAGACCACTGTCCACCTGTGTCCATAAGTCTCTCATCACACTTTCAGTGTTTAGTGTACTGCCACCTATGTGGTAATTCATGGGTATGTGTTTTTTCCCAAAGGGGATAACTATAAATTTCTTGGCATTAAGCTTGAGCCCATGGCTCTAGCACTAAGCATCTGTTTCTGTAAGGCCCTTTTGTAGAATATCCACATCATTTGGGGATTTAATAATGTCTCCCAGTTTGCAGTCTTCTGCGAACTTTGTTAGTCAGAGTCCCTTAGTGTTGACCTGTACTTCAGAGAAGTAGATGCCAAAAAAGAGCAGTCCCAGGACTGAACCCTGAGTTACTCCACTTGTCTGGAGCTGGATTTGGAGTCAGCTAGTTTTACAGTGTGGTTTCTGTCAGTAATCCAGTTGGCAACCCATCGAGTGATGTAGGGATTTATGCCCAGCTTAGTAAGTTTATCTATGATTCCAGAGTGGGGGATGGTGTCACAGATAGGCTGTGTGGACCCACCTTACCCTCATCCACAGCTCTGGAGTCTGATTCAAAGATGTCAATCAGGTCCAGGAGACAAGATTGGCCCTTCACGAACCCAAACTGGCTGGGGTCCAGTGTTTAAAGGTTGCCAATGTCTTTGTTTATAAGTTCCATGATAATGTGTTCCACGCCCTTGCAGATCAGGCTCGTCAGACTGATAGGACTGTAGTTCCCAGGATCCAAGTTGGATCCCCCCTTGTGGAGTGGGATAACTTTAGCTGTGTGCCACTAAGTGGGCATGAAGCCTGAGGTGAGACTATGATTAAGCATGACACTTAGGTGAGGTGCCAGTTCATTTTTTATTTCATGTAGTACACAGCCCGGGATATCATCTGGTCCCATTGATGCTGTATTCCTTGCTTTGGAGAGTGCGGTTTCTACATGTGTTGCCATGATTACTGGAATTTGGCAATCTTTTGTATTGAGATGGGCCCTTTATGGGGTGAGAAGGGGGTGAGGTTGGCACTAAATCAATCTGCTAGGATATTTGCAATATCCTTGAGATCAGTATGTTTAATGGGGTCTACCTGAAAACGCCGAAAGTGCACAATGCCAACGTTGAGAACACCAACACCGGAAGATCGACAATGAAGAAGACCGACAGTTGAGAATCCTGATGCTGAGAACACCGACAAGTTAAGGTAAGTGTGCGATAGGGACGGATGTCAGGGTGTGGGTAAGGTAAGTGTGTGATAATGACAGATGTTAGGGTAGGGTGCGGGTCAGGTAAGTCTGTGATAGTGACAGACTTTAGGTTTAGGGGCAGGTTAAGTGAGTTAGGGTTAGGGTGCAAGTAAGGTAAGTGTGCGATAGTGATGGACTTGAGGGTTAGGGGTGGATTAAGTGAGTTAGGGTTAGGGTGGGGGTAAGGTAAGTGTGTGATAGTGACAGAGTTAAGGGTTAGGGGCGGATTAAGTGAGTTAGGGTTAGGGTACGGGTAAGGTAAGTGTGCGATAGTGACGGACCTTAGGGTTAGGGTTTGGGTTAAGGTTAGTGCATAGATAGTTGTGTATGTAAGGTTTAGTGTAGGTTTGTAAGATTTTTGGTGTGCTTGTGTTGTTTGTGTGCTTTTCTGGAAAGGTATTTGTTTTGTTGATTGTCGGGATTTTGGTTTGTCGGGCATATGAAGTTTCGTGTTTTTGAAATTTCTTTTTTTGCCATTTTTTTCGTGTCGGTTATTTCATTGTTGGTGTTTTGGCATGTCGGTGTTATCAGATAGACCCGTTTAATGCCATTCTGTTGTAGCTCAGAGCAGATCTGAGCATTGCCATTTAGATTCTTGTCATAACTATAGAATGCCTTGCGGATGTCTTTGGAATCTTTGGCAATTTTATTTTCGTAACTAGCTTTGGAGGATTTTATGAGGGATCTCAGCTTCTTACTGAAGCTGGTAAGGGAGTTTTTTGCATCCTGGGATTTTCCGCTTTTTTGCAACCATTTCGTCCTTCTGTTGTATAGTTTGTTTATGGCAGGGGACCACCAGATTGGCTTCCTTTTTTTGGAGGAGAGTGTCTTGGTTCTATTTGAGATGCCACGATTCATGCAGGAGTGGATGTGCTCATACAGTGCTTTAGTGTAGGATTCAGCAGTCGAACATTCAGCTACCATCTGCATGGGTGTCATGAAGTTTGTCACTACTGACTTGAGTAGCATGAAGTTGGATTTAGAGAAGTTTTTCTACGGAGGTTTCCTTACTGGGGGGTGGGGGTGGGATGTGGATGTCAAGGGTGATTAGGTTATGGTCAGACCTGACCAATGAGGGGGTGACCACTGGTGTGGAGCATCTATCTCCCATGTTGGTAATGACCAGTTCTAGAATATTGGAGCCCCTGTTGGGACATTGGTTTAGTTGATCCAGGGCATTGGAATTTATGAATTCCAAGAACCGGTGGGAAAAGGTGTTGGTACCAGAGGAGTTTTCCCAGTTAATTGCAGGGTAATTGAAATCACCCAGTATTAGGGTGTTTAGTTGTAACTTAATATTTTCCAGTATGTTTAGAAAGGTGTAGTGAGAATCTTGGGGCATGGTGGGGGATCTGTAGCAAGCTACAATTTGGATTGCAGTCTTACCTAGTGTTAGTTACACCTGGAGAATTTCAGATGCATTGTGTTGGAGGTGTGGAAATCCTTGGTGAATATGGACACTCCTCCACCTTTAGTGTTTCAGTCTTGGTTTGGTTGCCGAAAAGTGTGGTAAGAGATGTAGCCTAGTATTGAAGGGGTGCTCTCTGGAGCCTTGAACCAGGTCTCAGTTACTGCACAGATATCGATGTTTTTCATTTTTAGGAGTGCCTCAAGAGAGTGCATTTTGAGGTTTAGACTTCTACCATTGAGTAGCATTGCCTTCAGATTTTGCATGCTTGTATCTGTTAGGGTGGTAGTTTTGTCCTTTGAACCTTGCCTAAAAAAGGCACTATAGGGGTCGTAAGAGCTTTAGCCAGTAACCTGAATCCCAGGGGTGACAGGTGCAGACCATCTCTGGCAAAGCATCATGGTTTGTCGATCATGTCGTCCCAGACAGACAGATACTGGATCCCCTTTGAATGACACCAGAAGCTTAGCCAATTGTTGAAGTCAATCATTTTGTCCTTATACTGTGGTATAATTCTGGGCAAAGGCAGGATGCTACTCAGGGCTAGGGTCATACCTGCCTGGGCCACTTGATCTGAGAGCTCTTCCATGTTCCATACAAATCAGACCTCTCAACTGTCCCCATTTTTAAGGAATTTTCCTATTTTCAGGTCTGATGTTGCTCTGCACATGATGTACTACTGTACCTGTTTTTGGAGATGTGTCCCTATTATCAGTCTTGATTTACCCTGTCACACAAGTTCTACATACTCCCTTATCACACTTGGTGTTTGAAACTGTCTATTATACAGAAAACTACACTAGATAACCAACATTCTATTGGCAGTGATAATTTAAAGAAAGAGAACACACATCTTACATCTTCATTTTTCAGAAACAGACATAAATGACCTTGAATGACAGAATTTTGTAGTGTAGTTCAGAATTTGCATTGTCTGTTTGAAAATGTGCTTATATTTGTCTTTAATTTTTATCACTATTTTTAAATCTGCATCTTAATAGTATCCAACATTCCTACTAGAAGTGGGACGAGTTAATTATATACTAGTTGCTATTCAGATTTTATTCTAATGTGATGTCCAGACTTTTGGCTGGATATATGTACTTTTCAAGGATCTTTGTAGTTGTTTTCAATGTCTGTATGTTACAAATACTTAAGGGATACTAGATTACATTTTAGATATAATGTTACCTTATATTTGGGATTTTCTCTGCTGTAGGAAATATTTTAAAGCAATCTCCTTAAGTGAAACATTTGTTCACACTGTATTCACTGGTAAACTGATACTTAATTACTGTATCTCCTTCTGCAAACTCACACACACTCTGCTGATGACCTCCACGGCTCCAAAGTATTTTACCAAAATTGTCTGCTGAGTCAGGAATCTTAATTATCAAGAAATATTGCAACAGCTGGTCTGCATTCTGTTTATTACTTCCTACATAGGATACTTAATCAACATTTTAAATGTATTAATAAAAAAGAAAACTTTACCAGATGGCCAATATATCCGCTGCCATGGAACAGCAAGCAGGAATCAAGGCAGGTTCTCAAAAGAGGAAATCAGAAACTATAACCTAAGAACAGAATTTTCAGTGTTTCAGATGATGGAGTTATGGACTCATTTTCTGTATATTCTAAAGCAAGTAAAACCGTAAATGACTGTAAAAGCTAGATTTAGATAACTTAAAAGATTAATCTAGAAGTCAAACAATATCTCAAGAATGTGAAGTTCCCCAATAAACGTCCAGAGAAACTCAGAGTTTGTGAGCTTAATGCATTGTAACAGAAATGGAACTGCAATGCAGTAATGGCTTTCTGTGATCAGGACAATTTTCACTTTGGCCATATAAAAACATTCAATCCCGCTAACTCTCACAATTATAGACCTTTGCTCTATGCTATATTTTCTTCAGTCTTAAATAATGCTATAGTAGCAGAGCTTTAATCCAGGTGCACAGATAGGTGACAGAATGTACACCCACTTACACATGCTACAACACACACAAACACATGCACATACATGTATGCTTAGACACACACGCGTGCACACACACAAATACACACACGTGAGCGCATGCACACGCACACACACACAAATGCACACACACACACACACACACACACACACACACACACACACACACACACACACACAAACATGCGTGTGTGTACACACTCTTTTATGCAAAAACATACATGCACACTCATACAATGCACACCCAGACTCACATACACACTCACTCACACATGTGCACACAAACACACAAAACACACAAAAACTTGCCTATGCAAACACATGATCACACATGCACAAAAACCACACACATAAGTACACACACAGTCGCATACATACACACACGTAAACAAACATTCTCATGAAAATACACACACACACACACATGCACAAACAAAGCACATACATACACACAGATCACTAATAATCAGAGTAAAGGATAGGTAATCAGTTCAGTATACAATCTAGCATACCTGGATAGCAGCAGTGGCCCACCCGTATACAGTATATCTTCTGATTAGAATACGATTTATACTGCATTAGGATTATTTTCATTCGGGTACTGTGGTACTATAGTCCACTGACTGTAACCCTGATATGCATGCTCAGATAATCTTTACAGCACAGTTTACTTTACACATAAAAAGACTGCATAGTGTGGCCATAGCATACACCAGAAGTGTACCCTCACTGCACACTATCCAGAATTTATATAAAGGTGTGTACAGTGATACCCTGTTGTGCAACTTTTTGAGACCCTAGTTTCCATTATGCATTATTCAGACATGGGAGTACAGAGTGCTGCCTGGTTGTGTACCTTCAGATTTGTGTTCCTTGTACGCACACACACACCATACTGTACTCTGTACATACAAGATGATGTAGTGCGCTGTCCATTTTTTCACTTTCAATAGACCATAGTGAACACAGTTTATTGCTTACATACCAGGGTACAGAGTATTGCCTTGCTTTGTACTCTCAGGACAACATGTAGTTTAGATCAGGTTTATATTATAGATATATTCCCTTCCTTAAGCAGCGGTATGTCACTAAGCAGAATTATCCACGGCATGTGATACTTGGGAGCATTTACCAAAGATAATCAAGAAACAGGTAATCAGGTTCTAACTGGCTAAAGTTACCAGGATGAAAGCACCTACTATCATAGACTAAAAGATAGATCCTTAAGTGTAAAAATACAATTGTGTGAGAGTGTTCTTCACTTTAATGTGGAGATTTTCAGTTTCCCACTCTTGTGTGATCATGGACTTAGTATACATAAGTTTAAGGGTATGGTCGCTTGATTTCCTTAAAAAAGATTATGTTACTCTTTGCTCGTTGTTTGTTCCTCCTTCTTGAAAGTTAATTGCATGGATTAACTAAAATACAATATATATAAATATACGTGTGTGTGTGTGTGTGTGTGTGTGTGTGTGTGTGTGTGTGTGTGTGTGTGTGTGTGTGTGTGTGTGTGTGTGTATGTGTGTGTGCGCATGCATGGGTCTACTTCAAAACATCAACTTACCAGAATATTGAATCCTGCTTCATCAAGATGACTTCACCAAATATTCAGTACACCAAACACATGGACCAACAAAAACCAATCCCGGGTATACAACCACTTGACCACCAGGACAAAACAACAAAGAGAGAAATAAGAAAACCCTTGATTTGGGGGCTTCAACACTCCCATCCTCAATATGGGGGGATCTGCCCCCATGCTCCACTAGCCAAATATACCAACTCCGATATTGCACTACAGTGGGGAAAGGGCAAGGTTCACCATTGGGGCCAAGTGGTTTGTTTCTCAGGGTTGATTTTTGTTGGCAAAGTTGTCTTGATGAAGTGGGTTTCAATATTTTGGTACTTTGATGTTTTGAAGGGGACATATGTGTGTGTGTGTGTGTGTGTTTCTATATATACATACATACATATAGATATATATATATATATATGTATATATATATATATATATATATATATATATATATATATATATAAATATTTTTTACATTAGTTGATGTTATGTGTTCATTATATTCACTCATAACAATACATGCAGCTAAACAACCTAATATGATATAACTTGCTGTAGGGGGAGTCAACCCAGATAATTGTATGATTTATGATAGTGGAGGCCTGAGTACAAAAGCTCCAGAAAATTTGTATGATATATTGATATGGTTATAATATTGATTGATAATGATATGTTCTGAATGTGATGGATCAGCAGGATAGGATGATTTTTGACATCATAGAATGCAAATGAGATCACCAAAACAGTAAAAAAGGAAAATGGAGTTATTTATGCCAAGCAAATATAAAGCTACAATAACAAGACTACAGAAAACACGCATCATTGAGAAAGCATCAAAAATCACACTTTAGGCAATAGTCACTATTGAGCTCCTGTAATAATCTAGTGGCAAGAAGGAGATGAGTAGTTCTACTGATAGATAAAAGGGCAACTGCTTGAACTGAACAGACATTTTTGGACCCCTTATGTCAACTTGTAGCAGTGAAGGGGTGACATGGTGGAAGATGGTGGAAGATAATGCACATTGATCGCACAATGTATTCAAGTAAGACTGAAATGTGAGAAACTGCGACTGACAATGAGAACTCTTATTAGCATTTCAGCAAGGTATGAGGATAATTATAGGAGATTAGAGCCTAGTAATGAACACTTAAGATGTACAATCAGGTCTGAGGGTTATTGTTGTTTTGGTTCGGAAGACATAATTTAGCTATGATTGGAAAGACAGATACACATTTGGTGTTAAAAGGAAATGAAAGTGAGATCCAGGATTTTAGCTATTATTCTGCCCCACATAGAACACGGACAAGGTTCAGCTGATGTTATATAACAATATAACAGGCTTACCAAGTTAGTCATCTGACCCTGGAGTATTTGTTGTGGTTCAGTCATATTCCAGATTGGTGTCCAAAGTAGGAGAATGAGAGGCACTGAATATTTCCAACTTTAATGCAAAATTACACTGATTTGAGAAAACAGGTTGGGTAATTGTGTTTTACCTGGAGCAAATGGGAAAGATTGCACCTGGGGAGCAGGGGTGGGGGAAAAAAGCAGTTGAGATCAAGGATATAATATATATATATATATATATATATATATATATATATATATATATATATATATGTATATATACATACAGGTTGAGTGCCAGGGTGAGAATGATTAAGTGATGGTAAGCCATACAATGTTGCATCTTTAAAAAGCATGCATCTCACTCAGGATGCAAATTAGACGTTAAGGCAGGCACAACAGATTTGAGAATTACACTGAAATGTCAATAGAGTTTCAAGCAGTGGCTCAGAAAAAAAATTTTCAGGCTACTCCTAGGCTTTTGAGGATATTGGCTTTAACGCTGAGGTCTGATAAGGTTCAAAGAAATGTTACAGTTTTGAGGGAGAGCAAAATGTTGAAGTTAATAAGAGACAGAGAGGAGATTCTACAAATCTTTCTAAATTATAGTAACCAATATGCAGCAGTCGGAAGATAGGATAAGGGAATAATACTTAGAACATTGGTACCAACCAAAGTCAGCGTCAAAGTAAAGTTTATTGTCATTCAGATCAACAAATGCAATGTATCACTGGATGAAATTTCACTGCTTCAGGCTCATGTGCATTGAAAACAATTTTCACAAGAGGGTGAGGGAAGCATATAATGGAAAAAGTTCTAGATAGTACAGATATAAATAAACACATAGATAATATACCTACCGCCATTTTTAAGATAGGATAGCAGCATTGCATAATTCACAGTTCCTGTACTTGTGCAAGTAATAATTTAGTTCAGATTGCATAACTTAGATTAATTTAATTCTATGACAGTAAAGACAATCATTTTCCACTTATGGTGTTCTCACAAACTGAGGGAGTGTTGCCATTAAGGTTAACTGTTCAACAGCCTGATCACTTGTGGAAAGTGACGATTCATGAATCTTGATGTCCTACACCTGATGCTTTTGTATCATTTCCCTGAAGGCAGGAGTTGGGGCAGTCCATGTGTGGGATAATACTTGTCTCTTATTAGTTTCATGACCCTGCCACAGCATCTGCAAGATTAAAGGCCCTGTAAAGAATGAGAATTTGAACCTGTGATTTTCCTAGCCTGCTTTACAACCTTATTTAATAGCTTTAGATCTGAATATGAGAACTTTCCATTCCAGACTGTGATGTTGTTAGTCAGTATGCTTTCAATTATGGGCCTGTAGAAGGTCATGAAGATGTAGGAGGAGAGGTCTGCTCTGTGTAGTCTCTGGAGGAAGTGCATAAATTGTTGGGCTCTTGTTACAAGGCTGAAGGAGTTTATTGCCCAGCTTGGATCATCTGAGATGTGCACCCCTAGGGATTTGGTGCTTTTTACCCTTTCCGCTGTCATACCACTGATGGTGATTGGTGTGTGGGACCATTGCTTCCTCCTGAAGTCAACAATGATTCTTTTGTTTTGTCAACACTTAGTACTAGGCTGTTGTCAGTACACCATCTGGTGAGTTGGTTTACTTCATCTCTGTATGCCCCCTTGTTGTCATTTCTGATGAGGCTGATCACGATGATATCTTCGGCAAACCTGATGATGTGATTTGTCTGATATTTTGCAGAGCAGTCACTGGTCAGTATTGTGAAGAGAAATGAACTTAGTATGCAACCTTGTGGGACCACTGTGTGCAATGTGATGCATTGTGAGTGGTTCTTGCCAACTCGAACGATTTAGGGCCTCTCTGTCAGAAAGTCGAGGATCCAGTTGCAGAGCATATTTTCTATGCCTAACTGACTTAGTTTAGACAACAGCTGCTGCAGTATTAGTGTTGAAAGCTGAGATGAAGTCTATGAACAGCATATGTATGTAGCAATTTTTGTCTTCAAGATGGTTTAAGGTGTGATGTAGTGCTAGGGATATAGCATCCACAGTGGAGCAATTTGGTCTGTAAGCAAATTGTAACACATCAAAAGATGCAGGAAGACAAAATGATATATGCTCTTTGACCATCCTTTCAAAGCATTTCATCACCACTGATGTGCCAGTAGTCATTTAATGGAACAGTTGAATGACAGGAAAGCTCAGTCACAATGGAGGAATTAAAAATGATCCTTTCCCAGCAGAAGGGTAAACAAATCCCTGTGTTTGGAACGATTTTTACTAGGAGTTTGGAAATTGGCTTCATATCATCTGTTTAATGAATAGGTGATTTTGATGAATGGATACTGTAAACAGGAAATGTTCCTGCTTCCTGGAAAAAGGTGGATAATGCAAACTTCTCAGCTTTTAATCTGTGTGATGACTGAACCATTTGATCAACTAAACAGCACCCACATATATATGCATGTGTATATTACTCAAGTTTGAACAGGCACTAGGCCAAAATCTTTCTGTTCAACACATCTGGTTAACAGAAACAAAATGTCAGTATTAGCATAAGATTGACAATCTCTGGTTAGGGGACTATTCCCTTTCCATCAGAAGTTGTGTGATCATGGAGATAGTATATATAATTAGCAGGGGGTTGTGAGGGTTGCAGGGGGGCTTGACTCCCTGCAAAAAACATATTGATATAGCCTGCTGCAGAGTACTCTAGCAGGGCATTAATAAAATGTATGGGTTTGGATGGATTTCCACTAGAGTTTGGAAACTGGCTTCATATCATCTGTTGAAGGAATGGATGATTTTGACAAATGGTGTCCCACTAGGAAGTGGTAATCAAAGTTATATTGAAGGAGGGGTGGGACCAGGTTTTTCCTGTCTTGCAACAGACCCATCTCAGTATTAATTGGTTATTACAAGTCATTTATGGAAATTTAGCAAATTCTTTAGTTGGTGGTCCTAAAGTTAGTACACTATGATCAAGCAGGGTTTGCGGGGGAGGTGGGTCTCTAAAACCTAGGAAGACATATTAAGTACATTGTTGATGACAGTGATGGCCAACCATCAAGACAGTTGAATGTGATGGAGATAACAAGTTAAACCAAGCAGAACAAGTATTTTTGAATTCTGTTCTATATAAAATGTGGTTTTCAGAGAGGTTTATGATCCTCTTGAGGACAGTATATAGTAGGGAAACAGCCAGAGCGAAGATAGCAGCTGGGTTATAGAACACCTTTTTGGTTGTTTGGGAAATATGTCAAGAATGCCACTTGTCACCATTGTTATATAGTTATAGCCAGTAGGATATTATGTAAAGCAATCAAGGACAAAAGAGATTAAATGGGAGGACCAGAAGATCAAATTTGGGTTGTTTAGGGATGATGATCTTATCATATCTCGTCTTAAAATAATCACACATAAAAATATATGTGTCATTGCTTTATTCATCCCACTTGGAGACAACATGTCTACTATGGAAGATATTTTTTCCTAGATAAGATCTAACATCACTTATGAAATAATTATTCTTAGGGAATCCATACATACTATGGCTGTCACTCATTATTGTTTCCCATGCCGTTGCACTAAATCTATTTGTCTACAGTCAAAATATTCAAACTACAACAAATCTGAACAATCCTAATAATGAACAATACATTCTGGATTGGATTCTGACCTGTAATCCAAAGAAAATATCATCCTCAGGAACCTTACCAGGATCACTTAGAAATCACCTCCCCAACTTTGCAATTAGAAGTACTACCCATGTATCCAGAAAACATCACATTATTGAAGTATGCAATCTATTCAATCCAGTTTTTATCCAAACAGACTCATAGGTTCTCTAAAATCATTTAATTGGAATCAACTCAGATGCATTCCACTGGAGGATGTTGTTCTTTTTAATACAACTTTACTCAGTGTACCAAATAATCAGACTACGGTTAGAAAAAAGAGGGAGTCAAGCTTAACATTGCCCCCCTGGCTGTCCTCTGACAACAAAACACTGATGCATAAGATGGATAATGCCAATAAAATCTTGCAAAAAATGAATGCCACATGACCATCAAAACTTCAGATTTCTCCACAATCTTACCAAAAAAAGTCAAAAGATATAAAATCCACTATGGCTTTAACTCACAAAGCATTCTCCATAAAAAATGAAAACTCAAAAAGAGTTCCATCAAAAAAAAAAATAAAAAAAACCCCCTCTTAATCCCTGGTAGATGTCAACAGCCCAACCCATACACTGATATGGATCTAGACAGTACCGACACTCTATTCCACTACCACTTGATGAACACCATAAATGAATTACTCAAGAAAAATAATAACAGCACAAAAATAATTCTTAATCAGCAATTCCAATGCCTTCTTCTAGAGCTCTATCCCCAGCTGTAGCATAAAGCAGTATACCCTCAAACACAAATTTGTCACCTTAGCTATTGCTAACTTATCTGGCTACTATTGCAGAATTGCTGCTGAAGCCATACCCTGTCCTGTCTCTATTCTAATAAATGGATTTATCTCAGAATCGTATGTCTCCTTCCTCTGGAAGAAATCTTATTCCTTGCCTTTTCACAAAAGAGGCAACATCACTTAACTCTCCACCTACAGGCCCATAGCTATACTTCCACTCTTAGCTAGTTAATTGTTCTGATGAAGTTCTCAATTCAAAGAACAACAGTGCTTAACCAATAAATTGTTATTTTAATATTGTTTGCGTTGGTTTTCACTACACCAGTGTGTTTTCCTAGTTTCAATACTTCCGCTTTTGTTTAAAATCCTGCGGAAATGAATTCATATTCAACTACTTAAACATAGCATTGGTAAAAATTAATTTTTTAATGCTCAGCAGAGTTTTAGTCCAATATTTATTTGGGAGTAAGGCTTTTTTTTTAAATCTATCTATCTATCTATCTATCTATCTATCTATCTATCTATCTATCTTTCTATATCTATCAATCTGTATTTCCATTCTGAGTTCTGTTTGCATTCCAGTAGCTTTGTTCATTTGTGTTCACTGTTTTGTGAGGAAATCACAAATGAGTTAGTGCCTTGAAATGGAGCTGTTTATTTAAATGCAGAAAAGCAGTACATTTTATAATCTTTTACAAATTCAGCACAGCAAATATTACGAGTACCTGACATAGAGATTATAAAGATATTAAATAAAATTAAGTTATGAAGAAGTTAAATAAAGTTACACCCAGGATTATCAAGGAACACGTCAATTAACTTATTTTTAATTAACTCATTATATCAGTGACGCCTCCAGGTGCATCTACAGTTACCATGCTACTGATGCCTCTAGGCATCGGATATTACTTGTTCATATCTGCATCAATAATTCAAAAAAACATGCTATGTAAAAAGTTTTAAAATATTTCATCTTAAAGCTGACACAATGGCATCTCAACTGCATTAATATTTGATATTTATGTAGTGCAGGTAAATACATATTAGCTGTTGTTTTATGATATTAATTTACATAGTTATAATTTTCACATTTTACTAAATATCTCAACAATCAAGTAACACAGACAGAACTCCTTAGCCTCATATGAAAGCTCTCAGCTGCATGAATAAATTGTTGCTCACAGTATGTGTGCAATGTGTGTGGTTGCTGTGATACTGCAAGTTCTTTACAAAATATTACAAACATAATAGTTACTGTGACTTATAAAATTTGGTTTAAGACCTAGAACCTAAATAATTACCACTATACAAATAGCTTGTGCTGAGGAGTTTGCCATTTATACTTCTTCATAACCTCTATGGTTCCAGAGATATGAACATTGTTTGAAATGTGAGGATATAATTTGAGTCTGTGGAAAGGCTTAGGCTCCACCCATTGGAAGTTACAATGCAAACTTCCTGAA
This sequence comes from Protopterus annectens, assembly GCF_019279795.1. Lineage (NCBI taxonomy): Eukaryota > Metazoa > Chordata > Ceratodontiformes > Protopteridae > Protopterus > Protopterus annectens. The sequence continues at coordinate 798,711,253 of NC_056729.1, forward strand.
CTCCATTGGAGTGAGTTAAGATATCTTAATTTTTAAACATACAGAAAATAATATTCCACTAAGCATTTGTTATCCAATGAGTTATAATAATACACATGGTTTTAACTCATTACATCCAAGTGATGCCTCCAGGTGCATCAGCAGTTAACTCCTACTGACGCCTCTAGGCATCAAATTTTACTTGTTCATATTTGCATCAATAATTCCAAAACTATGATATGTTCAAAGCTTTAAAAGATGTCATCTTAAAGCTTACACAATGGCAAACAACTGCATTAATATTTGACCTCTGTCTAGTGTAGGTAAATAGATATAAACTGTTGACATTGTAAGTTGCTTACAAAATATTAAAAATGTAATAGTTACTATGTTTGCTGTGATTTATAAAATTCTGTTTAGGACCTAGAACCTAAAGAATACTAGCACTATAAAAATAGTTTGTGCTAAAGAGTTTGCTATTCATACTTCTTTCATACCCCTATGGTTCCAGACATATGAACATTTGTTTGAAATGTGATGACTTAATATGATTCTGTCAAAAGGCTTAGGCCCCATCCATTGGAAGTTACAGTGCAAACTTCCTGAGCTCCATTGGACTAAATGAGTTAAGTCCCTCTTTGATGTACAGTTGTGGAAGAGTATCTCTGAATTCAGAACATTCTAAATAAACTTTTACAAATAACTACAGAGTCACTCCATGTTTGTGGGTGGGTCTGATAGTCCACTACAGGAATCAAACTTAATGGTCAAAACAGATAACTTGACCACATTTACTGTGATAAGCCTGGATATGCACTTACTGTTACAGCAAAATCTCACGTGCATTGATAGCAACTTAGGGCAATTATAGCACATACTACGTTCATAAAATCAGTTCATAAAATCAGTTCATAAAATCTGATTGGATGGCAGAACATGGGAAATACATCTGGGAGACAGAGCATAAACTAGGCTTTTTAAAAACTTGACAATGTCAGATAACCTTTACCTTCCATGGTCTTCCTGATTATCTTTAAACTAAGGAACCATATTCCTTTCTAGAGGCAAACATACCTATGGCTAGATCCTACAAGATCCTTAATGGTAGAAAAGACACATGAGTCTTTTGATTCAGTCGAGCTTGCCTATGGCTAGATCCTACAAGATCCCTAATGATAGAAAAGACACATGAGCCTTTTGATTCAGTTGAGCCTGCATTTTCCAGAATAAGACCAATTACTTCAAGCTACATGACTAGATGAAGAGAGTGTCATGCTGACAGTTTATGTTAAAGGGTCACAGTCTCTGACTATTCCAAAATCTTACTACAACTACATTAACTTAAAGGTGATCATATGCAACTGTGCATGGTTTATATTTAAAAAATGTCTCAGCATCATTCTTTATACCAACTTCAAGATCACACTACAGTGAGGAAAGAGCAAATTTCCTGATCCCTACTGCAATGCGTTCTTACTTGAACACCTCGATGAACAGCATGTTCAATGCTTTTTCTGTTCGATGGCTGAACATAGACCCCAGACTAATTTAGTGAGCATCTTTAAAGGAGTGCACTAATTAACTAACTAAGAAGCAGCCCATGTGTTACTGCAAAATCATTACAAACTCTCATTTAGGAATAAATTTCTCAACAAAATTTTAGAGAGGCAGTATTCCACATTCCTCCAATAAGTACTTCATATGGATTTCTCATCCAGGCAGGTTTGCTGATATGCCCTCCCTGGCCTCAGTCATGTATAAAAACAGGTTCTCAATTACTGAAAACTTAGAAATCAACAAACAGGAGGGAGCCATGACTGAGAAACATAAAATCAAGGTAAATCTTCTATGAAGGCGTCATCGCCTGTGAGGTGCTGATGTAAAAAAAGTACCCATAAGTATGGATACACAGCTGGTAATTAGAGAACTGAGTCTTGGAACAGATCCTACAGAGCAAGAACCAAGAAAAGGCCAAATTTAAATGTTACTTTCAGACCATATCATTGAGAAATACCCAGGTACTGCTGAACATAAATAGAATGATTGAACCAAAACATACATAATGGCTCTGTCAAGAAAACTGAGTATAAAAGTAATTGAATTGGTTTCAGATTTAAAGTGTTTTTTTTTTCTTTGCTGGCTATTTGCTGTTGTGATTGTTGCATGTGTACTCTGAGTACTGAGCTGAGCTGAGATGCTGGCACCACAATTCAGCACTGTTTAGCACAGACTGAGGATCATAGACTAGTATGGTTGCTTATCATCCAAAGTGCAATCCTTGTTAAAAGTGTGAGGCTTTTCTTTGGTCTGCTAAACCGACAGTCATTTTCTTTGCTATTGGTTAGCTGTGTACTGTTGAATGTTTGTGGCGTTAATCTTCCTAAAAAAAAAAATCACAATTTAAAAAAATACTGGTTTAGAAATATAAAGTAGATGCAAATTGGCCAAGAGACATGTAAAAGTTGAAAAGACACTTCACAATTGCTGAAAGAGGGAGAGGTAGAGTGACTGAGGCAGTGAGTAGCTCTAGCCAGTTGAGGAGCTTAAGGGCAATGTAGTAATGAGTAGAGTAAGCCTTACAGGCTGTAAATTTGATTGTGTAGTCGTAGCACTGCTCAAGATTGCTCTTCTGTCTGGCCTGGAGGTTGGTGAGAACTGGTGAGGCATATAAAAGTGTGTGAAGAAGACATGTGGAGCAAATGAAGTCCTTCTATATGAGTGTGTATGGGCCTGTTTATATACATGACAGGTTGGCAGGTTGGCTATAAGAATGAGGCCATGAACTGTTAATGAGTTGCTTCTTGTAGTCGAGTGTTTGATTCTTTCAGCCTCCTTTTGCGTACTGTGTTACTCTAAGAAATTTACTAAACCAGACAGTACTCTGAGGCTTGACTGGTTAACAAATATATAACCTTATAGCGAAAAGTTAATATAGCTATATGTATCTGTTTATATAAAACTTTTCATTAAAATTGTATTTTATTTCATTTATTTGTTAACCATTGACAGCTGACATATCCTACTGTACCTTGCAAATGTAAAGCGTAATTGTCCCTATGGTGTGGTCCTAGGAAGTGATCTGTAATGTGGAGTGAACTGATGGGGGCAAATCTGTAACTCTGGCATTCTTGTCCTGATTTGTTCAAGTGTCAATTGATGCCAGCATCTACATGTCATCATCCAAATATTGTTTAGTTCAATAATAATGTACTGAAGAGCTTAATGGTATATATCCATATACACATAAGAATAAATACAAATATAAATAAATACAAACACCTATTTGGATTGGAGATTTAGTGGTCTTCATTCTAAAAGTAAAAATAGAAAAAACTAAATTAAGTGTGAGGAGATAAAAGGTGATTAAGAAATGGTGTTAAATTAAGGGTGGACGTTAGCTATGCTGAGCAAGAATTTGGAAATGTGATGGATTTATAAGGTGATGGAGGATTGCTGAAGCAGTAGAACGCATGTTCTTAAATATATATATATATATATATATATATATATATATATATATATATATATATATATATATACTTTTAGTTTTAGATTTACATTTAAATGTGGATTTATTTCTAATATGTATTTGTAGAACATTTCAGATTTTTGTATGGACACAAGCAATGCTTGGTTAGTGGCAGCTAAGATGATTTTTGAGCTTTAAATTAGGAGTTACCATTAAATTAATAGCTGAAAACTGAATTAATGATGTTTTGGTGTAGCCCAGAAAATATTTGATGGGAGGTTTCAAATTTAAGAATTTGAAATATAAGGAAGGGGTGCTATGTTAGGACAAAGCATAAGCAAAACAGAGAGGGGGGTGATTGGTGATTGTAATTACTCCCAAGCAAAGTTTACTAGTTTGTCCATTGAACTTTCTTAAATGATATTATGATGCATGGACTCTGGTGTGTGTGTGTGTGTGTGTGTGTGTGTGTGTGTGTGTGTGTGTGTGTGTGTGTGTGTGTGTGTGTGTGTGCGTGCGTGCGTGCGTGCGTGTGTGTGTGTGTGTGTGTGTGTGTGTGTGTGTGTGTGTGTAGATCTGGAAATTATTCAGAATTTGTATATATTTGTGCATGAAAAACATTTGTTTTTCTATTTCCTGATTTCCTGATTTTGAGTTTCAGGCTTATGAATCAGAAAATGTGCAGGACTGTATGCATGCAGTAAAATTAATTGCAATCCATTCTGCTCATTATGTCAGAAACATGTTTTGTAGTCATATTCTGCAATATAAACTAGCAACAGGAAAAAAGGCTGCAGATGAATATTCAGAAAACCTCTTTTATACTTGAGTGATCTAAGTCCAGAAGTGTTTTTTAATGTTCAAAGTTTACTAATAACCATAACAAGCAACCATTATTATTCAAACAATTCCATGCACAAGGCATCACACAGTTTAAAATGCCACTAGAGAGAGTGTATTACTCCCCTGCTGTAGTTATGTCATCCCATTCTAATATCGCTAATATTTATTTCTTATGACCAGCAGTGCATGTTACCTGAATAACTTTTTAACAAGGCAGATGCCTCATGCCATATGGCTCCTTTCTGGATCATTCTCTGCCTCTTTCTTCCTATCAGCGCCCCTCTCTACTCCTCTGCTTGTTCATTATTTAGCCCCTTTAGCTCTTGGATCTTTGTTTACTCCACCAAGTTCTGCCTTTTTGCTAAAAGTAAAATAATAAACATATTTTGTTCATCTTGTTGTATTCTAACCATACCTCTCAACTGTTTAGATTTTTACAGAATATAGGTTCATAGGTTCATAGGTTGGTACTAGGCTATCGGCCCTAGGGCCTATGCAAGCCTAGCCATTACAATTCCCTGGCTATTTCTTCCCACACTATTTACTTCTCTGGGCCCCTTCCCACACTGTTTACTTCTCTGGGCCCCTGTCTAGCAGGGTGACTGACTTGATCCCTGGGGTGAATTTCCTTTCTCCCATCCAGTCTTCGATTCCTTTTGAAGAGGGCCAAAGAGGCGCTCTGCTTGACATGTATGGGCAGTCTATTCCAGAGTCTGGAGAGTCTCTGGGTCAGGAACCTATCCCTCCAGCATGTTTTGTTCATTGTGATGACAAGGTTTAGATCCCTGTAGTGTGTGGCTCTGAGGGATCGGGATTTCTTTAAGTGGAGCATGTCCAACAGCTCTGGGTTTGACATGGCCTTGTATGTTAAGCAGAGATCGCCTCTGAGTAGACGATATGCCACAGAGTATAGCTGGAGTTTTTTAGATGGTCTGCATATGGCATCTGCTTTAGGCCTGTGATTCTTTTAGTGAGGTATTTCTGTGGCCTTTCCAGCTGTTGCAGATGTCTTGTGAGGTACATCCCAAATGGGGCATTATACTCTATAATGGTTCTAATGAGGGATGAGTACAGTGGGACAATGACCTCTTTTTTACTGCATGAAAAGCCCTTATTGATGAGGTGTGCCCCATAGAAGGATTTCCTGACTGTTGTGACAATGTGGTTATCGAAAGTGAGACCACTGTCCACCTGTGTCCCTAAGTCTCTCATCACACTTTCGATATTTAGTGTCCTGTCACCTATGTGGTAATTCATGGGTACATGCTTTTTTCCAAATGGGATAACTATACATTTCTTGGCATTAAGCTTGAGCCCATGGCTCTGGCACCAAGCATCTGTTTCTGTAAGGCCCTTTTGTAGAATATCCACATCATTTGGGGATTCAGTAATGGCTCCCAGTTTGCAGTCATCTGCAAACTTTGTTAGCCAGAGTCCCTTAGCGTTGGCCTGTACTTCAGAGAAGTAGATGCCAAACAAGAGTGGTCCCAGGACTGAACCCTGAGGTACTCCACTTGTCACTTGTTTGGAGCTGGATTTGGAGTCGGCTACTTTTACAGTCTGGGTTCTGTCAGTAAGCCAGTTGGCAACCCATCGAGTGACGTAGGGATTTATCCCCAGCTTAGTAAGTTTATCTATGATTCCAGAGTGGGGGATGGTGTCAAAGGCCTTGGCAAGGTCCAGATAGGCTGTGTGGACCGCCTTACCCTTGTCCACAGCTCTGGAGACTGATTCAACGAAGTCAATCAGATTCAGGAGACAAGATCGGCCCTTCACAAACCCAGACTGGGTGGGGTCCAGTGTTTGAAGGTTGCCAATGTCTTTGTTTATAAGTTCCATGATAATGCGTTCCATGCTCTTGCAGATCAGGCTTGTCAGCCTGATGGGATGGTAGTTCCTGGGGTCCAAGGTGGATCCTCCCTTGTGGAGCAGGATAACTGTAGCTGTGCGCCACTCAGTGGGCATGAAGCCTGAGGTGAGGCTATGATTAAACATGACACTTAGGTGAGGTGCCAGTTCATTTTGTAGTTCATATAGTACACAGCCTGGGTTGTCATCTGGTCCCAAGGATGCTGTATTCTTAGCTTTGGAGAGTGTGGTTTCTACCTGTGTGGCCATGATTATCAGAATTTGGCAATCTTTTGGTATTGAGATGGACCCTTTAGGGGGTGAGAGGGAGGGTGAAGTTGGCACTAAATCGATCTGCCAGGATATTGACAATATCCTTGGGATCAGTATATTTAATGCCATTCTTTTGTAGCTTAGAGCAGATCTGAGCATTGCCATTTAGCTTCTTGACATAACTATAGAATGCCTTGTGGTTGTCTTTGGAATCTTTGGCAATTTTATTTTCGTAACTAGCTTTTAAGGATTTTATGAGGGATCTCAGCTTCTTACTGAGGCTGGTGAGGGAGTTTTTTGCATCCTGGGATTTTCCTCCTTTTTGCAACCATTTCGTCCTTCTGTTGTACAGTGTGCTTATGGTAGGGGACCACCAGATTGGCTTCCTTTTCTTGGAGAAGAGCATCTTGGTTCTATTTGGGATGGCATGATTCATGCACGAGTGGATGTGCTCGTACAGTGCCTTAGTGTAGGATTCTCCAGTCAAACTTCCAGATCCCGTCTGCGTGGGTGTTGTGAAGTTTGTCACTTCTAACTTCAGTAGCTAGGAGTTGGCTTTGGAGAAGTTTTTTAAGGAGGTTTCCTTACTGGGGGGTGGCGGTGGGATTTGGATGTCAAGGGTGATTTGCTTATGGTCAGACCTGACCAATGAGGGGGTGACCACTGGTGTGGAGCATCTATCTCTCATGTTGGTAATGACCAGGTCTAGGATATTGGAGCCCCTGGTGGGACAATGGATTAGTTGATCCAGGGAGTTGGAATTTATAAATTCCAAGAACCGTTGGGAAAAGGAGTTGGTACCTGAGTAGTTGTCCCAATTAATGGCAGGGTAGTTGAAATCACCCAGTATTAGGGTGTTTGGTTGTATCTTAATATTTTCCAGTATGTTTAGAAAGGTGTAATGAGAATCTTGGGGCATGGTGGGGTATCTGTAGCAAGCTACAATTTGGATTACAGTCTTACCTAGTGTTAGTTGCACCTGGAGTTGCATCCAGATATTTTCCTCATATCTTTGGTCTTTTCCTCGTAAAATCTGTAATTTTATGGATTTTTGAAGCAAATCAGTGAGGACTGAATTTATTAAATAATGACTGATATTTGAGTTTCAGATTTCATATCCTTCAGAAAATGCATGGTAACACAGAACCTTTTATTCTGGAAACTTTCTAAGTTTTTAAGAGGAATTTTAAAAAGTGTCCCTATTTTGGGGCTTTTGTTCCCCCATTATTTTTGGCTTTGTCCAGATTTTTTGTGCTAAGAGTTTGACAGATATGATTCTAACTCCTATACTATACCCAGAAAGTACATTGGGGGGGGGGTTAGAGTGACATCCCCAATAAGTGTTGAACCATACGCCTCAAATGTTCTACATATTCCAGTTTGTTGGAAGCAAAACAAATATGGTATTGATCTGCATTCTTTCCCTCAGTACATCTGCAGCACTCCTGTAACAGTGGTGGAAACATACTGTGGAGATGAGCAGCTAAATAAAAATATATAAAAAGACATCACCTTGCAAATATCCTATACTGCCTAGACCTAATGGCATATTAAGATAATTGCAAAGCCTTCTTATAAGTCATCTGGTTCATCCGCACCATACAAGGTTATTGTCAATATTTGTTAATTTCTACTATATTTCCAGTTTCTCTTGAGCCAACACTTTGTACACCTTCGATACCATGTGTCTCAAAGACATCCTACATTTAAAATCCCATGTTACACTTCCTGGTATATCTCTGTTATTTCTGCAGGTTATCCCTTTTTTATGGCTTCTTCATAGCTTACTATCTATAGCCATCCACCCAAACCCTGCAAACTACATCTCCTTTCCAAATGTCTATGATCTACTACTCCACTCACAGAGCAACATTTATGTCAATATTTCATCTTCCCTTCTACGCTATTCTGCTCCAACATACTGATTTATTAACATCGTCTTCCTTCTCTGACCCTATAGGCACCAGTATTGTTAGCCATTTGGCCCTATAACTCTGCTTAAACCAGTATTTCAACTTCCCCATCAATTTTTTAAACACAAATATCTCCATACAGTCTTCTGGAGGTAAGGACCTCACTAAATGACATCTATGGAATTATTCACTTCTACTACATCAACCAATAGTTTAATCCACTAAGTGCAATAACTTTATTGCCACGAGTAGTGCCATTACCCTCAGTAATAATGCCCGCCTATATAATTCTATATCTGGTAATCCTATCTTTCTGAAGCAACTGGACAACAGCATTCTTTCCCATGACACTCTATGGCACTTTTCATCCCATACAAACTCATTCCTACATCTCATGTTATAAGCCTTAAAACTATTGGGGATAGTCATCAAAATACTTGCAGGACATATAGAATCTGCAGTAGTATAAACATCTGGATTTCTTTCTCCCTTTAGTCCATGTCCAGTGGAGGAACCTTCAGCCTTTAGAAGAACTGTATTACTTTCACCAGCGAATTTCTATAAGTTACTTCCATTCATGCACACAATTTGTCCATCAACCATATGCCCAAGTATTTTAATTTATTTCTTCTTGTACAGACAGATAGCTGTTCATAATTACCACTGAGGGTTTATAGTTTATCATGACTCCCTGCAATTTATTCTCATTTATTGTGTACCCTGATAACCTGCCAAACACTATCAGAAATAGCTTCCCTTTATCTCTGAATGGTTTGTTAAGACCTGATGAAGTCCTAATGTTTTAGAATGAAAGTGCTAGCCCAGGTTGCATTCAGTAAATAAAGTTCTTATTTAACTATGTTTAGTTCCATTCCTTTCTTATTTGCAGTGGTGATGGACAGGTTGACAGACGAGATCAGACAGGAGTCCCCATGGACTATGATGTTTGCAGATGACATTGTGATATGTAGTGAGAGTAGGGACCAGGTTGAGGAGACCCTGGAGAGGTGGAGATATGCTTTAGACAGGAGAGGAATGAAGGTCAGCAGGACTAAGACAGAATATATGTGTGTGAAAGAGAAGGAGGATAGAGGAATGGTGAGGATGCAGGGAGTAGAGTTGGCTAAGGTGGATGAGTTTAAATACTTGGGATCAACAGTTCAGAGTAATGGCGAGTGTGGAAGAGAGGTGAAGAAGAGAGTACAGGCAGGGTGGAGTGCATGGAGAAGAGTGTCAGGAGTGATTTGTGACAGACGAGTACCAGTAAGAGTGAAAGGGAAGGTCTACAAGAGGGTAGTGAGAACAGCTATGTTATATGGGTTGGAGACAGTGGCACTGACAAAAAGGCAGGAGTCAGAACTGGATGTGGAAGAGTTAAAGATGTTAAGAGTTGACCTGGGTGTGACGAGGGTAGACAGAATTAGGAATAAGTATATTAGAGGGTCAGCCCAGGTTGGGCGGTGTGAAGACAAAGCCAGAGAAGTGAGATTGCGTTGGTTTGGACATGTGCTGAGGAGGGATGCTGGGTGTATTGCGAAAAGGATGCTAAGGATGAAGCTGCCAGATAAGAGGAAAAGAGGAAGATCTAAGATAAGGTTTATGGATGTGGTGAGAGAGGACATGCAAGTGGTTGGTGTGACAGAGCAAGATGCAAAGGACAGGAAGAAATGGAAAAAGATGATCCACTGTGGCAACCCCTAATGGGAACAGCCAAAAGAAAAAGAAGATGTTCCGTTTGTGTCTACTACAGCTGAGCACACCTCAAGAACTTGTGCTGGGGTAGTGTGACATTGTAGATTGGATGCTGCAACATACCCCTGGCCTTAATGATCAAATTTCAGTTGATTCTACTTTAAAGTTGAAAGCAGCAAAATTATGAATGTGCTTTAAATAAAGTTTTAAGAGTTGTACATATGTTATTGTTTGTGGATTAATGCATTTAATGTATTTTTCATTTTTTATTGGAATTATGTTTTTAAGTCACTTGGCACTTTATATTAATTAATATTTCAGTTGATTAATTGTTGTTTATTGAAATCATTTTCTATTTAAATCTGTTGTAGCCTTGTGGCTCTGTTTTGATGATGACCTGAGTGTGGGACAAAATTGCTTAACCCACTAGCTTTTTTGTTAATTAAATCATTGAACCTACTGGCTTCTATTAATTTATTATATTTATTGGACTACAGTTGTTTTTGTTGTATACCTTAATATCCCAACATATGTTTTTAGAAATCTACAAGTCCTAAGTTTCTTTCTCTAAGAGGAAATGAGGTTTGGTGAAAAATTGTTAGAAGCCCCAAACTGAGACTTTGTGTTAGGCAGATTGCTGCAGTGAAAATGTGTGTGGGGGTGAGGGGAAGGTTCCGCTATTTAAGTATGTGCTTAGGCACAGTCAACTTCCTCGCAAAGATTGCTTGCTAAGTGGGATATCAAAGCTAATGTCCCAATTTGTATGATAAGGCTATGGGTAGAGGGCACCATCCTTTACAGCACATTGCCCATTGCACAATATGGGATCTGGTATCCTGGAGTGGAAAAAATAGTTCCTTATCTTTCAGTCTTAATCATTTACCTTCCACAAGCATAATAGAAAAGCATGTATGGTCATAGTCATAGACTAAAATACTGAATAGTTATTTGAAAATATTTAATGGTGGGCTAGATGATCAAAAAATTAGATTTCAGGTCCAGTATCAACATTTATTTTCTGCCTATGATTGAGGATTTTCAGACTATGAAACAGCAGTGACTCAATAGGAAGAATCGGGTTTACAGCATTCCTTTTCCACAGGAAACCATTTAAAAAATAGACATACCATGAGTGACCAGGAAGATGCATTCAGGCATTTGAAACCAAATGGTACTGGATCTGAAATGAACATCTTTTTACTGGTCTCCAGACTTAAAATTGTACTTTCACTTATGGGAAACAAAAAGTTAATTTATATAGTGTATTGGACATTAGTTATATATTAGTATACAAAAAAATGTTCAGGGATACAACTGCGTGTACAGGATGTAAACACTGAAATGCTTTCTTTATACCTCAGTACTGGCCATGAAAACAATACTTTAGATATGTGAATATTTAGATAGTTTATTATCAAAACTATTTTGAGTAAACAGGCCTAGTAATGTTAATTCATTACAAGCTTCAGTCAGGTTTGGTTGTCATAGGAAAGAGTGACAAGACCATGTTTTTTGCAAGGGACAGTCACATATCATGGATCAAATATTTCAGGAAGCTATTGCTCTGGATAGTGTCCATGTTCTTAAAATAAGAATCATCTCCTGCTCATTTATGTTGTGTGATCAACAGATATGTAAATATTTATGAGTTTACTACTCAGGACTGAACAGAAAAAAAAAAAATCACAAAAAAGTGATCAAAATATAATCTACTGAAAAAAATAAACACCTGAATACATATTATATCAAGTCAACTCTGGGGTTCCATAACAGTTGGAAAAGGTCAAATTCTTCAATCCCACAATAGTGTGATCCATATCTTTCAACTGTCCAGATTTTTGCAGAATGTCCAGATTTTTGCTTGGCATCTTTGGTCTGTCCCTTGTAGAATATGTGTGTGTGTGTGTGTGTGTGTGTGTGTGTGTGTGTGTGTGTGTGTGTGTTTGTGTGTTTTCTGGGAAATTATTGAAGACTGATGTCACTAAATAATAATAGACAATTGAGTTTCAGATTTTATATCCCTCATAAAATGCATATTGACTTTCAAAGTTTGTAAGATCAATATTTAAAAACTGTCCCTATTTTCTGGCCTTCATCTCCCCATTATTTTTGGCTTTGCCTAGGTTTCTTGCACTTACAGGTTGAGAGTAAGTTACAAGTCATGTGATCTCCAATGACTGAATACCGGCACAGTCCATCACATGAATATTAGATTGCTAGTGCCTTGGTTCATTTGGTTCAATGAACTAAGCATTTTATCTTTCATCCTAATTGAGTCATTGGGCAAGGAGGAACATTGCAAATGGTGTCAATTCAGATGGAGCATTAGTGGTAAGAGTAGTACCAGGAAATCCGTAATAGGGTCAGTCTATCTCCATTTCCATTTAAGTGATACTGCAAAAGAACTCAAAAAAGTGCATGTTTGCTGTTAATATAAAGTAATGCAATGTAATTTATAAGCAAGAAGAGGCAGGTAGGATGAAAATGGACTTTTTCCATGTACAGTGAAGTAATGCAAAACATAGCATTGTAAACTGAGTACAAAACAAAAAGAACTTACTTGATAGGGAATTGTGACCCACAGAGTAGTTACACAATTGAAAGGGAATTATTAGCAAAAATAGAGAAGGAAAGTTAACTGCAGCTTTCATATCTAATTAGGTCAAGCCAATTAAATAATGCAACACAGTACCAAATTAAGTCAGGTAGAGAAATATGATACCTGGGAAGATATTAACAGTAGAAATCAAGCTGTCAACATGCTCATATGTAAACGGATTGAGAGTCCCTCTTATAAGTAATGTGCATATATTGCTAGTCATTACATTAGTCTAAGAGAAAGGAGTAGTGAAGAAATGAATAGGACAGCAGCAAATTATGGAATTAAATATGGACTTCTGCCTCCAAGGAAAACACTGCCACAGACAATCTCTACCAGCATCCACTGATTCACTGCAAACTCACCTCACTGGGAGCATCACTTTATCACCCAAGAAAAAGCCAAACAGCTACTCGTAAAGTAAAGATCTAACTTACTCTTAGAATCTCAAGTCTACAAAGTCCTCCAGCTCTACACATTTATTCCCCTTACAGCTAGACTTCATGAAAGAACCTCCTCATATAATCAGAGACAATAGTCACAAGCCACACCAACTGGTAGGGCCATACTACCGAGGACTGCACATGCTTTCTGTTCTCAGGCACCTGCTCTTTCGCAAGTATTTTCATTGAGCCTGAAATTGGTCAATATTGATCAAGCACTACCCTAGTATATTTATTTATTTATTTACAATTTGATTACCGGGAAAGTCCACTTGGTGCAGAGAGCCCATTTTCAGTGGAAGCCAGGGGAGAAAGGCTCCATGAAACAGATTACAGAAACGATAGCAGTCCAATAAAAGTACAAGTACAAATACATATCAAATAATACAAAGCATAAGCAATATTGCCCATAGTGGAAAAATATTGTGCAGATGCATTTTAACAAATCCACACAGTTAAAGTCAAAAGCTATTTAAAATATTTGCAGAGTGTGAGAGATCGTATGGGAATTAGCTATAGAAGGTTATAGCCAGCTATAAGGTGCTTAGGAACTCACGAGGAAACTCTCCCAGGGGCTTTTGTTAAAGAGTCCTAGGTAGTGAGGATGCAGTTACATTTCCATTTGGAGGACAGGTAGATGTAAAGCTCAGTTTTGATTTATGCATATAAATATGACTAAATAAACAAATAAATACATATTAACATGCATAAAGTTGAAGAAAGAAGCTATATCAAGAGCATGACGTGTAGTGTAAAAAATACATCAATTAATCTTAAATCCCTGGAGAACTCCTGTGCAGACTGTTTAAAAAGAAGTCAAGAGGAATGTAAAACAGACACTTTATCCAGAAAACATCACTAACATCATTCATTGCAATGCAAGAAACCCAACAAGAAGCAACAATGTCTCACTATGGCAATCCCATTAAATGCTTTAGACATTTTAAGAGTCTTGATAAGCCTACTTGACTGCAATCATATTTTTTTTTAAATATTCAAAAATGAAATGGGAACATTCTGTGTCGTTACAAAAAAGGCACAGGTAATTTGTAGGTATGCGTAAAAGATGATTCCTCCACTAAGTCTGCAGTAAGTGTACACCCTACTGTTGAACAGACAACACAAGCATAACTCACAGCTTCTTCCTCTAAGTTTAGTTTTCTCCTGATTTTCTTGCAGCCTTAAATATTGAGGGGTGATTCATAAAGGTTACCTCAAAGTATAGACTACATATACACAGTGTAATTTTTCTGAGTAACTAGAACACAAAAAAATGTGGCAGGGATGTTCTTCAATACAAAACATGTACACTTAGTGTACAGTCAGTATAGGTGTCAATGAATCTGGCCCATTGGTCAAGCTATTTTCATGTTAATTTGTTTGACAGCTTTAGAATGAATTTTTAACACTAACATTGGCTTATAATTTATGGCATCATCTTTGGTAAACAAGGGCTTGCACTCTGTCTGCAAGCATTTTTACCTTTAAAGTTATAAATCTGAAAAAGAAGTTTAGGCATTTAACACTGCTGCTTAGTTTGAAAAAGATTTAGTGTAACAAGAAGCATTTTTATAAAGTACATGTATCTGCACAAATTTCATCTCTGTTTTATTTGCTTGCATGCCTCTGCATGCTTTTTTTTTTTTTTTTTTTTTTTTGCTTACTTCAGATGTCGCATCCTTCTAGCTTGATTTGAGTATAAATTTTTTATTTCACCAGAGACCAAAAGAACATAGCATGTTTTAAATGTGACTTTAAATAACAAACATAAATGTTGACTATTTAAAGGAATCTAGCCTTAGACCAGCAGAAGTAATAAAACAGCTGAAGCCTTCTCGCCTGGTTATGTTAATAACAGTGAAATGCAATTGTTATGATAAATAAGTATATATTAGCACATTCTCTTTTGAAACAAGTTAAAATGTTATAGCATGTTCATATTTCACCTTCCCCTTTCCTTTCCTATTTGAAAAAAAATGAAGGGAGAATGACACCTCTCAATTGTGCAGAATTTCTAAGAATGTTCACATTTTGCATTACCTTGATTTTTTTCTCATAACATTTGTGGTTATGTGGGAAGTCATTGTGGATTGAAATCACCAAGTAATAACAAACATTCAAATGTCATACTTTATCCCACACAAAATGCATGCTAATGTAAAATGTGTTCTTCTAACAACTTTCTAACTCTACATTACCAATATTTAAAAATCAGTCCCTGAATTTTGGATTTGTACACCCCTGCATGCACACACATTATTTTTGGCTTTGTCCAAAAATCGTATGCTATGAGGTTGAGCGGTGTACATATACTACTTTTTAACTCATAAAGAAGACACAACAGCTCCTGCAGTCCTGATCCATTTATCTATCTCTCCAGTCAACTAACAATTTTTTAATCAATCTATCCATTTTCTAAACTGCTTATCCTGGCAGTTGTTTAGTGAAAGTAAGATGTACAAGGGCAGTTCAGGCTTCCTTATCCCTATTAAGATTCCCCAGGAGTTTGTATGAAGTGCTAAAGAATCCAGAGGCCATCTGTGAGAAATAATACTGCTACCATGTCCAGGGCTGGCCTGGTCCTTCTTCATATTGTTCCTTGCCTAGTTCGCCTCTAATGGAAGGCATTGAAGGTACATTCTCAGTAGGTAGCTAAACCATTCAACTGTCTACCCTTAATCCTTAGGAACTTTGTCTGTGTTTGGAGATCATTCAGAATTGCTGAGCTCCTTGCTTTGTCATGGAAAATGGGGAAAGAGAGTGGCTAGGTCATATAAAAAGAATGCACCCCCTCCCCCCAATGGATGTACAAATGAGCAAGCACCTGGGATGCCCTTAGGATCCATGACTTGTCTCAGCAATACTGGAGTAGTCGGAGGGGAATTATATGTCTGACAGAATCAGCAGGCTGGCTGGATGAGGTCCATAGAGACCAAAAAAAAAAAAGAAAAAATAATCCAGACTGCTGCCTCTAAATAAAAGGCTTAGCTATTGGATGGAATGTCCTTATAGATGTACTGATGCAACCTTTCAGCCCATTCACGCAACCCAGAAAATGTGTTTTGTCCATGTCACAAAACACATCCAGTACCTTATACATTTACATTTAGCTCTCAACCACATCACTTTCCACAGCTGAGTTCTTTTTCCCTGCAATGACTTTAGCTACAGAAATAGATAGAGTCTCATCAGTTACTTTGGGCACCGCCATACAAAGAATGCCATATCCAGTATATATAAAAGTTTTTTCAGAGTTTGCCTTCTTCCTCACAAGAATAAGCACAGTCAAATTTATCCTTTCTCCACTCTTGTAGTGAATTGCCAAGACAGTGTCCTTCCCACCATTATCAGTCAACAAATGGTCTGCCGTAACTTCTTTCAAGCCATCTAAAAAGTCATTTGCCATGCTCTTGTCAAATATCCTCCCACACCCAGGCTTTCAATTGAGGGACTGCTGCAGCTACTACCTTTCTGGCCTGCTAGTACCTATTAGCCAAATCTGAAGAACATTCCTTTGCTAAGATTGTATGGAAGGTTTCGTTCTTTAGCAAGATAATTTCCCACAGTAATGATGTTCTTGAGCTAGTCCTATGATTATCACCATGACAATCCACAACTACCTCTTTGCCCCAGAACTTTGGTACTGCTTCAGATACTGAAGTTTTGAACAGGATCATTTTGGATCTTGTACCTATGACCTCCAATGGGATAAAGAACAAGTGTTTTTAGAGGTGGGAGCTGAACACATTTGGTACAGAAGAATCTGCTACATTATTTTTCCAGGAAGCCCTGCTACATAATTGGGTTTCCTGGGTTTCACAGGCACTGTCTTGCCATTTAATCCAAATTTCCATGAGGTGTTGATTAATTGCCACATTAGTAGTTCTTCTCAATTTAGAGTCCAGATCATTTACCTCAGGTCTTATAACAGGACTGAAATGTATACCACTGTCTTTGGACCAAGGTGCTTTGGTAGTAAGTGCACTTATAGGAAGTCTTGTATGCGAACATGATGAACTACGTGTGAAAAGCACAGAAGTGCAATAGAACTTAATTACTTGGGCTTTGATTACATAACCCAATTTTCAAACCATTTGTTAGTGCAATCCATATAACATTCACCTGTGGTACAGGACACTTAACATGTGACAAGCCATCACCTGCTAGTACGTATTGCAAATGATCCCTCACACATGAATTATCCTAGACGAGGTTCATTTATGCAGCATTTTAAATTCCACATTGTCTGTCTGTCTAAAAAAAACTTGGTGAATTAGATTGCTCCAATGAATAAAACATTGTGAGTCAAATCAATCAGTATTTAATGCCATCACAAATGCAAAGAATATGAATGTGAATGAGTTATAAAAATATTTTAGATTGCAATGTTAGCATATCACATTTTAAAAACTATTGTAGATGACTTAACTCTCAAAGTGCTCTGGAATAATGAAAGATAAACTGATTAATGGCATTTTCAAATAGTCAGGCTCTAGGTCTTAATCTAATCCTTAAGCAATCATGTTTTCTATAATATGCATATACATACGTATATCTGCTGTATGTCCAATTTTATAACTGTATTGAACAACATCTTAAATATAATTGTCAGGAAGTTCATTAACTTGTTAAAAAACAAATACACTAGTACAGCTTAAGTCCATAAGAAATGCAATCACTTATACAATTACTTATGCGTAAGCATGTTTAATCAGAACATGTATTTAAAAAAGACCATGACATTATTCTGACAGCCTGCTTAGTAAATTTATACATTTACTCAGTATACGTGACCAAAACCTCACGTTCAGCAAAATGAAGTATATTGAATTAAACCAGCATCAAAACTATAACCAAATGTACATCTGCCATTTCCATTTCTTATTGAAATGTGTTGTACTTTTTAGGTTCATAGGTTCATAGGTTCATACTAGGCTATCTGCCCGAGGGCATTTACAAGCCTAGCCCATCGTTTTGTGGCTTACGCCACCCCTTTAGTATGGGGAACTATACCCATTATTTTGCTGTGCCTCTGTCGAGCAGTGACACTGAGGTAATCCCTGGTGTATATCTGCGATCTCCCATCCATTGGTCAAGATTTCTCTTGAACAAGGCCAGCGAGGTGCTCTGCCTCACATGTACCGGGATTTTGTTCCACAGCATAGGGAGTCTTTGGGTGATGAATCTATCCCTCCAGCACGTCCTATTAATAGCCGTGTCAAGGTTTAAGTCTCCCGCCCTTGTGGCTCTGATGGATGTAGATTTTTTGAGGTGAAGCATATTCATCAAATCTGGGTTTGACATGGCCTTGTATGTTAGGCAAAGGTCACCTCTGAGCAAGCGGTGGCGACTGAATAGAGCTGGAGTTCTTTCAGTCGGGCAGCATAGGACAGATTTTTGAGACCCTTTATCCTTTTGGTGAGGAACTTTTGTGGCCTCTCCAGCTGCTGCAAGTGTCGGGTCAGATACATTCCGAATGGGGCATTGTACTCAATCATTGGTCTGATGAGTGATGAGTAAAGGGAGACTATGACCTCCCTTGATCTAGATGAGAATCCCTTCATGATAAGGTGGGCAATGTAGAAGGTCTTCCTAACTACTTTAGCTACATGGGTGTCGAATGACAGACTACTATCAACCTGGGTCCCTAGGTCCCTGATAACTTCTTCTGTGCTCAGTGGATTGCCACCTATTTGGTAGCTAGGTAACCTTGTTTTTCCCGAAGGGTATGACTATGCATTTTTGGCATTTAACTTTAGGCCGTGGCTCTGGCACCAGTTATCCGTTTCTGTGAGACCCTTCTGAAGGATATCTGTGTCAGATGTGTTTTCTACTATGGCCCAGTTTGCAGTCATCTGCAAACTTTGTCAGCCATAACCCTCCTGTGTTTGCTTGTACTGGAAAAGTAGATGCCAAACAAGAGTGGGCCCAGGACTGAGCCCTGTGGGACACCACTTGTGACAGGCTTTGAGTCTGACATGGCGCCAGCAACTCTGACCCTGTGGGTTCTGTCACTCAGCCAGTTTGCAACCCATCTTGTGATGTATAGGTTGACATTTAAGCTGATGAGTTTTTCAATGATACCCGAGTGGGGTATTGTATCGAAGGCCTTAGCCAGATCGAGGTAGGCTGTATGGACTGCCTTTCCTCATCAATGGCTTTGGTGACTGTTTCAAAAGTCAACCAAGTTTAAAAGGCATGATCTGCCTTTGACAATGCCAAACTGGGTTGGATCCAAAGTCTGCAAATTCCTATGTCTTTATTTATGAGGTCCATTATGATCCTCTCCATGGCTTTGCAGATAAGGCTTGTCAAGCTAATGGGCGGTAATTTCCAGGGTCGGTGGAGGCACCGCCTTTGTGAAGTGGTACCACAGTTGCAGTGCGCCACTCCCTGGGTGCGTATCCAGAGGTAAGACTATGATTAAACAGCTGTCCTAGCTGTGGGTTTAATTCCTCATTGAGTTCATGGAGCACACAGCCGGGGACACCATCAGGTCCCATGGATGCTGTGTTTTTGCTTTGGAGAGAGCAGTTCTCACTTGGGCTGGAGATGTTTGGGGGGCTGCAATCGTGTGGTATAGCTATCTCTCCTTTTGTTAGGGAGGGGCTGGAGAAGTTTACACTGAACCTGTCAGCCAGTATGTTGGCAATGTCTGTAGGATCAGTAATCTTCACATCATTTTGAACTAGCTCTGAGCATATCTGGGAGTTTCCTCCCAGGTTTCTAACATAGCTAAAGAAGGCCTTATGATTGTCTTTTGAGTCTTTAGCTATTTTTCTCTCGAAATTTGTTTTGGATGATTTTATGAGAGCTCTTAGTTTTTTACTTATAGTGATCAAGGGTGTCTTACCTTTTAAGGATTTTGCTCTATCTTGTAGTAGCTTCCTCCTTTTGTTGTAGAGTTTGTTTATGGCTGGGGTCCACCAGACTGGACGCTTGCCTTTGGTACAAAGAGTCTTTGTTTTGCTTGGGATTGCCTTATCCATGCAGTCCTGCAGGTGCTGGTAGAAGGCATTTGTAAGTGATTCAGCGGCTTGAGTACTGTTTTCCGCCGGCTCGGGGGCCTTAAAGGAGACCACACTAGTCTTTAGAAGTGTGAAGTCGGCTTTTGAGAAGTTCTTTACTGTGGTCTTTTTTATTTCAGGTGAGGGTGGGATGAGGACCTCCAGCGAGATTAGTTTGTGGTCTGATCTCACCAGTGAGGGGTACACCTCCGGTGTTGAACATTGTGCTCCCATGTTCGTGATGATGAGATCAAGTATGTTATCTCCTCTTGTGGGGATGGTGACTAGTTGTTCCATGGCATTTGAGTTTATGAATTCCAGGAACTTTTGGGCTAGGGTGTTTGGGCTTGAGTAGTGATCCCAGTCTATATTAGGGTAATTGAAGTCACCTAGTATGATGGTGTTTGGTGATACATTTATCCCCTCTAGTGTTTTCAGGAAGGCCATGTGAGGTTCCTGAGTTTGTGAGGGTGGCCTGTAACATGCTACAATTTGCAGAGCAGTCTTGCCTATGGTTAATTGCACCTGGATGGTCTCCGATGCATTCAGTATATAACTTATTCTACAACACTGTTCACGTTTTCTGCAAACACTGGTAAATGTCAATTATTTATCAAAATAAAATCAAATTTCCCGCCTTAGTGGAGAACTTATAGTTGTTTTAAGGTACATTTTTTAGAGCAATATACAAACCTGCTGTGGTTGAATGAGGGCTAATTTTACCTGCAAACTAGTAGTGCGTATGCAGGTAGTAAAGTCTTGCCTACCCAACCATTTGAATATTTTAACTCTAAGGGTATGTATCCTCTAAATAAAGTCCATTTGAGTTTGAAAGAAATCAAATATTTGATTTAGTTCTGAGACAATGTGACCTCAGAGCTGTAATATCTAAGTAGCAGTGCTATGGAGGTATAGCTCTCTAAATGGTAGAGGCGAGGGTTGCAAGGTTTTGAATTATTTTGCATTTTCTTTTCTCACTTGTCTGATTTATAGCTTTTGTTTGAGTTGATATGGTTTGTATTGAGTTATGAGTAATGAGATGGTATCTGCATTTGCTATGTTTTTGCTTACTGACAAATGTTTTGTGCTTAAGTACAACAGTGATTTTCACGATTCCTTATGTGACACTTTGTCATATTAATAATTGTAATTATTAGAATCATATGACAAAACCAAATGGTTTTCTTTTTAATCACCTATGCAGAATATAAAAGATAAAATCAAACTGTTCTGCATTGCTTACCTTTTCACCATATATCTGCTAAGAAATATGGAACACATGATGACTTATTTTTTTCTGTCTTGTATAATCATAAGATGTAAACTGGACCTCATCAATTTTTAAGGTTACATTATTTTTCTGATTTTTTTCTAGTCATTTCTAATTGAATCAGACTGTTTTGGAAGTATACAAACTCTGTACAGCAACATTTATCCTGATACATCTCTCAGGACTAAGCTTATTGTTGCAGTCTATGAAGTTAATTTGGGTAACTGGCACCTGTATTTAAAAAGAATGAGGCTGACTGTTGGACACTTTTATTCTTTTTACGTGGCCTACCATGGGGGCCCCTAAATATTGGTTTCATCCAGGTACCTGCCGTGAAGAAAAAATACTCCTCTCTTTTCATCAATTTATTGTTGCAGTTGAATAAATCCTCTTCTACCCTCCCACATATAATTAATGAAGTGAAAAAGTGGAGTTTCGGAGTCTCCACTTTTCGGTTAAGAAATATAGTAGGTGTTTTTTCTAACCACGCAAGCTATCAGAAGCAAACGCAACCTTTAAACCAAAAAGAAATGTGAAATGTTTCCATAATGTGTCCATTGCCTTTCCATAATGACTCTGAATGTCATCCATCCCACCCAGTGGAAACATGTATATACATATTAGTCTGAGAAAGAACAATTCCATGCCAGGTTTCTAGACCTTGAAAATGAAATTCACTTTACCTTTGCCTTATAACTAAAATAAATGAAATTACCCTCATTCACTTAATGTTTAGCACATAATTAATCACTGATTCCTTTCCCAGGATCATTAGGTTCCCTACATTTTAACATCTTAATAAATGGAATGTACATGATTTCACATGTAGCAAAGCCGTTTCAATTTATAAATGAACTAACACAAGTATTTTCAGCCCCATCCATTACACAGCTTCACAAAATATATAATTCTCCTTTGCAAAAAGAGGAAAGTGGCTACAGATTTCAAAGTACTCTTAAACCCAATAAAACTAATTTACTGATATTTACCTCAGTGGCTTAATACCAAGATAACACAATTCCAAAATATAAGCACTCAACAAAAACAAACTTATGCTAGTATGTAAAACTCCTAGGAGTAAGAGTGGCAGTCATAGTCATTAGACAGATGCATTTAGGCTATCGGATTCACAGTGACCACTTATTCTAACTCACAATGACCATGGATCAGCCTGAGTAAATGAATGTATAATGAAATATAAAAGATGAATGATGTAACCCAGTGTATGTATGCTGATGAAGTATTTTCTTGTCTATTTGTGATTCATAGTGGAATTTTTCATCTTTCCCACACTGTTTACAATTACATTATATAAAGAGGAGTTTTGCCAATCCTAGCTGTATTGCAGTCTCCAAAAATGCTGTCATTTGTGCTAGAACAACTTGTGCCCAGTGGTGCATGCCAGCCAAGAAGCTGGGGATAAAGGCAATGGATAACTCATTATAACTTTTATAGTCAAGAGATATTTGACAGAGCTCAGACCGGACAGGGGCATTATAAGAGTCTTAGTTAGTATGTATGGCCACCAATGGAGTACTAGAAGAATATGTATGAACTTCTTCCTGTGGACACTAATATATGTACAACCCTCACTATACTTGTCACTGGGATCTTTCTGAGACAGACTGGTGACATGTTGAGGATTTCACAGGCTTCTGCCTCAAGGATGCTGCAACAGTTCCCAGATACATTCTTGGCATGTGATCAAGACTGAGACAGAACAATGCTTGATTTTATGAGGTGGCACATTTCCCCAAGGTAATAAGTGTGAGGAATTGTACTCATGTTGTAATTATGGCCCCTTCTGGTCAACAGGACGAGCGCTATCTTAATAGGAAGGGCTACCACTACATCAATGGCCAGGTAGTATGCGATGCAGGGGGGTGTATCACCAATGACTCTGACAAGCATCCTGGCAGTGCACATTTTTCCATATCTGGGACAATACCTCACTCTAACACATCTTCCTGCATTGTAGGCAGAATGCCCAATGGTCACCTTGTTGGCAAGTGGAAACTATCTTTTTTCTGTTATATTTAAGTAGTTATTCAAGGTAAATTGTATTTCTGAATATGATTCCACTTTTTCTCTGATTTGTCTCTCATCCCTATTCTCTCTTTTCTGTTTATCTTTCTGGTGATGATGAATACCCATTGCAGCCAAGGCTCATAACACCAGTGAGAAATCCAAGTGGAGCTAAAAATGATACCTACAACACATCCCTGTCACAGATCTGCAATGTCATCTACAGGGTCTTTGGCTTCCTGAAAAGACAGTTTAGGTGCCTGCATGAGTCTGGAGGTGCTCTTCCTTATAATCCAGCTACTGCGTGCAGGGCATTTTCTGCATGTTGCATTCTCCGCAGCATGATAATGCACCAGTCTGGTGGTGACATGGCCCATGCACTGCAGCTCCCATTCCAGTAACCCTGTGACTAATGATGACCAGCCTGGTGCAGTAGTAAGGCACCCCATGTATCAGGCTCTTGCATGGCGTATTGCTATGCGAGTGAAGAGACAGCATCTAGTCTAGAACTATGAACCATGAAATTCATATTAGTGTTTTCTATTTTTGAAAAACCTCTGTCTATAACTGATGCATGCAGTGATATCTGTAGGCTTTGTTGTGTAGTGTATGGTTTACTGTCACTGTTCATCTGACACCCCTTCTCATCTTTAAACAATTATTTATTTATTTATTTTAATTTAAGAACAGGTACTCATATTTTCATTTGTAAAGTCATGCCTGAATACTCACGGACTCCTGTTCAGTGATGTAAGAAATCATATAAGTAATAACCACATTTTTAACTGTTTTGTACAATAAATTCTAGTGAGGTGGTTTACTGAAGTGGCTTGTACTGAATGTACTCAAGTGGTACATGTAGGAAAAATGATTAATTTAGTATTTAACAGTAGTTCATGACTTGCAGTTGAATGAAAAACTATCATTGTTTTTATATTATTTCTCAATTTAAAGTATGCTGTCTCTTGAGGTATTGCACATCAGATTAATTTAATTTGTCATGCATAATCATTTTTTACTTCAAAGACCAAAAATGTCATCCTTTGTGCAGTGAAGAGGGTAAAGTTGCTGGCAGCAATGTTTGTTTACATAGCAGGATACTTGTTTTTATCTGTAATTTTATCATTATCATGTTTCCTTTAAAACGTGTGTATTACTGCTTTTAAGCTGTAAGTAACTGCCATCTGTAAAAATGGTAATGCATAGAGCACTCATGTTAACACAGCAATCTTGTGTTATGACATACAGATTTCTGTCCACAGCAATGAAATGCTTACAGTTAAAAAAGTCTTAGGCACCCCCACTGCTTTATTATTATTTTTTTTCAATAGTTTATTCCCTTCCAAATTAATCATTGACCAATGGTTGTTAAGGTCAAATTGTAAGTAAAATAAATGTCACACTAGAATCACAGTAGAGGAAGGTCAAATTTGTAACACACATCTACTAATGATAACCTAAGTGATAGTAAAAGTGATTTTGAAGAGGAGTTGTCATGAGAGCTGGATGGTGAGTTGGTCCATTGTTATGACTTGATGCAGGTGATCTTACAGACTCTGCTCTGGCAGTGCACCAGAAACATGATCATGATCTCGATTTAGAGATTCTGATATGTGTAGATGAATGCTGATGGGCCCCGAATTATATCTGTTGTTCTTGTTCCCCCCAACTATTTACAGTACCTTCTTGAGAAGCACTTGGAGTGTTATGTGATTTGTCCCCATGTGTTCAGATAGTACCTTGTACTCTTCCCCCTCCAAGACTGACTCATGCTTGAGTTTTGTAAGTCTTAACTAATGTATGAATGGAGGTAGACATGGATGCTTAGTGTGTCACCATATTACATATCCGTGTAATCATGGCATTATCCTTACTCTGTGCCATTTCCATGTGGTGCTGGAAATCCTCACACATACCCTGGAGGACTCTGACCATTTCTGGTTGACTCTGTCTGTCAGTATTCTGAACCCTAACAATGCCACAGCACATTTGTCGATGGACAACTAATGCTTTATGTGTTTCCCGAGTTAGCTGGAACAAATTCCTGCTTCTGCCAACTTCATGTAAAGGTATCTTTGTGGACACTGTTACCTCAGAATGTCTAACATCATCCTAGAAGTAGTTGTCTTGGATTGGAGGTACTGGTGTAGAGTTGCAGAGGTTCTCTTCCTCTACAAAGCTGACTGTAATATCAGTATATCCTTGATATTGTGATACACTGTTGCTTCCTGCAGAGTTACTAACATGTTGTGGGGTGTGAGGTCCTGCTGTTAAACTTGGGGGTTGTGTGCCACTATGAAACTATGAACCTATGAACTTTCTTCAGGCTGTCTTATAGATATAACTGCATTGTCATCATCATCTTCAACAGCCATTCTCCTGCCGATATCCTCCACATTTTTTTTGGTATAGCAGAACTGTTTGTTTTTGTTTCTCACCACATAATAATACTTGAAAATATTACTAATAAAGAAACAGCATTCGTTACTATATGCCTACTATGTAGCAGGTTCATCTATTAATAATTGTCTTATATTTAATGTAGTCATTCTTTGATGCCATTCATTTTTCTATGTTAATGTTTACTGTTAACTGTTTTTAAATCAATCTTACTGAGCAGATGACTATTGCTGATGCAGATGTTGGTAGTAGCCAGAGTCCACACCGCCTCCGATAATTCCACTGCAATCATCTTTTGTATCATAGTCATCTCCACTGATGGAAAGGAGGTATTCCTCGTGTGCTGTTAATGAGTCAGAGGCCCTCAAAGCACTGGAAGGGGCAATTGCATTCTGCCCTACCTAGCTTCTACATGCCCTACAATATAATTTACTCTGTTTGTGCACTGCGCTGATGTGTGGTTTCTGCCACCTATTGCATTAATATACAGGCTAACTTGATTTCAGGCTTTTGGCCTTTGAGCTTGTTTGGGCTCCTCATTACGAAAGAGACATTTCCCATATATACTAAGGACTGCCACGAGGATGCAATTTTCCCCATGGCTGAAGCTGTTCTTTCCCTGCCTGGAGTTTTGAATCATTGTTGCACATGCAAAAGAAAAAAAAAAGGAGGCTACAGTCATGCAACAACAGCAACAAACTTTAACTTTCAATGTAATCATGAATCAAACAACACAGCAATGACCATGTCTCCCTCCGACACTCTGATAAAAGAAAAGTTAACACAAACCCCATAATTACATATGCATGCAAAATCTCTGCCCAGCCAAGTAAATGTGTGCTATAGTAATGTCTGCAGTATCATAAATACATTTAGAGCAGTAAAACAATTGCTTTGTTAACAGATTCTACCTTCCCGTAGCCATTAGCAGTGTCTTGCACCCATAATACTGCCATTTTTCATTCTTCAGTGACACTCACAAATCTTCAAGTAAGGACGCACGCATGTTCAACCAATAACACATCCTTACCACTTCAGCACTTCACAATTAAAACACATATGTATCCACTATCATTAAATGACACCAAAGTAAATGATTTCCTCAGTGATCATTAATCGTTTTCCAATGCTGCTGTAATAATTTCCACTTCCTAATAGCACCTTCACACTATTCATTAAAGCCATGCTACTATCCCAATCATATCAGTCGAATAAACATTTCATCAAGGTAGCACTCTAATTTTGCATCATATTAAAGCATTTCATATTAAATTTCAATATTTGTATTATTTTTTATTCCTTTATGAAGTCTATTGTTTCCTGGGTCATTTGCTATCTAACATGAGTAATAGCAAGTTAAAATGGTGGTGTTAAATTTTTCACATAAATTGAGGTCTATTATGTGTTCTGTATGCAGATTACACCCTTTTATGTTTAGCTGTGTGAATCACAGTAACATGAGAACATGCACAGCCACTTATACGCTTCAGTTTTTCTTGACTGCTCATGAACAAGACCTTGGTTTCATGTGACTGTACTGCGGAAAGTTCTGGAGTACACAGCAGTCCTCAGCAGTCCCCTCTGTGTCATGGGAATTCACAGATATTGTCAGGTAACTCTGCTCATTACAATTCTTCTGTGTCACCCTCACCTACCCCTAAACCTCTGTGCTTCTCTGTCTCTCAGCCTTTTACCTTGTGACCTGTTTCTGTTAAATATATCAAATCCCTGCTTCTTAAACTAAAACCATGCTCTCACTCCACTGCTAAACTCCCCCTTCAATTTCTGAAAATTGCTGCTGACTCTATTGCATATCCTGTATCTGTCTTAATCAACCACTCCATTTAGCAATCTGCCATACCAGAAATATAGAAATCCTTCTATACCACTCCTCTGCACAAAAGTGGCAACTCTATTGAACCCTCTAACTATAGACCAATTGCTATTCTCTCACCACTCTCTAAGATCCTTGGAAAATGTATACATACTCAACTACTGTCCTATCTCATTCTCGAAAATATTCTCACCACCTCACAACATTTTTCCATCCTAAACACAGTACCTCAACTGCCTTACTACCCTTTAATCAAAAGGTTGCAGAAGTTAGGGACAACAACCTGCTCATCTCCTGTCTATTCCTTGATCTCGCTAAAGCTTTCAACACTGTGTCTCATCCCATCCTTCTTTACAAACTCTCAGGCCTAAACCTCTCTCTTTCTACTCTGGGCTGGTTCTAATCCTACCTTACTGGCAGAAAACAAGCTGTTAGATGGCAGCAGGCTTTCTCACCCTTCCTTGCTGTTCACACAGGAGTACCCCAAGGCTCCATACTTGGACCTCTCCTCTTCAACATTTTTAGCAACAACCTACATTCATCCTACAGTCTCTCATCTCTAATACAATACGCAGACATCTCTACTCTCTTATATATCTCCAATACTATCTCTGAACTACATACACTAACACAGAATTCCTTTATCTCTGGTGAAAAATGGCTCAGAAACAATCAACTAATCCTTAACCCTAAGAAAACTCAACTCCTTTTCTTCCTATCTCGGACACTCTCTCACCTTAAATCCAACTTTTCTCTTTCCTCCCTATATGGCACCATTATCTCCCCTGCCTCACACACCAAACTCCTTGGGGTAATAATTGATGACCAACTAAAATTTGACTTGCACATACAAAAGGCCATAAAAAAACACCAAAAACTTGGACTACTTCATAGGAACAAAAAATTCCTCACTGTTGTGTCTTTCAGCTTTTTCCGGTTAGGGGTCGCCACAGCAGAACTCCGGTCCGCTAATGATTGGCAGTAGATTTTTACGTGCCGACTTTCCGGGCCTGATGCACAACCTTCAACGAAGGAATGCCCATTCACGCATGTTGCCACACAGAAGACACTCTAACTGAGAATTGAACGGGACAACATCTTACTGTGAGGCGACAACGCTACCGCAGCACCACCACCACAGTTACTGCAACTAAATGTACTCTTGTGCAGGCATTTCTCATATCTAGTCTTCTATATGCTTCACCCATCCTTACCAATATCCAGACTACCTCAATGCAGAAACTGGAACAAACATATAACAAAATTGCCAGATTTATTCTAAAGCAACCACTCTCTTTACATCATTGCCTCTCACTAAACAAACTTCACTGGCTGGAATTTCTGCACTTTCTCCTACAATCGCAATTCCACACTACTATACTGGCAAACTACTTCACAAACACTCTGTCTGACTAAATTGGAACAATCTCCATCTCCATAGTAGATTTAACTTTTCCTTTCCCT
This sequence comes from Protopterus annectens, assembly GCF_019279795.1. Taxonomy (NCBI): domain Eukaryota; kingdom Metazoa; phylum Chordata; order Ceratodontiformes; family Protopteridae; genus Protopterus; species Protopterus annectens. The sequence goes on from NC_056729.1 coordinate 798,740,312, forward strand.
GTTTTAAAAAAGAGCTTAAAACCCACCTACTAAACTTAAAATTATGCCATTGTCTTGACCACACATAGTCTTAGTCTGTCCTACTGTATAACCTGTTGCATCTCCTAACTTTCTTTCTCTGTTAGTAACTTCTGCTTAAACTAACCTCATAAACCCTCAGCTTTACTACTATACCCCCCTCCTTTCTCTCCCCCCTCCCATTCTCCACACTATTTATCTTTTTTCCCCCCACTTCTATCAATCTATTGGTCTATTTTATAACACAGAAGTTGCAAAACTTCGAACCAACTACATCGAAGGATGAAAATAGCGAAGCTCTGGAACATCAAATTCTTACATAGGGCAAGATTTCTGTGGGCCGTTCCATGGCTTCGTTATTTCCATCACTGTGGTGCGATAGTTATGGACCTTAGGTTAGGGTGTGGATTAAGGTAAGTGGATAGGTAGGAATGTATGTATAGTTTAGTGTAGGGTTAGAAGTAGGGTTTAGTTAAGTGTATGTGTGTGCATTTATTAGTTTGTTTGTGCATAATTTTGTAGGGTAAGTGTGCGATAGTTACGGACCTTAGGGTTAGGGTGTGGGTTAAGGTTAGTGGATAGATAGGAATGTATGTACAGTGTAGTGCTGGGTCAGAAGTAGGGTTTTATTAAGTGTATGTGTGTGGTTTATTTATTTTGGCGTGTATGTTTTTCATAACAGCGAATTTTTTCCCTTGGAAAAAATTTGTTATTCTGAGTGTTCAATGTTATCATATTTCGAAATTCCAAGTTCGAGCTTATGGTGTTCGATATTTTGGAATTTTGAATATATGATATAGACCCTCAATCTATACATTGTCCTTCTTTTGAACAACGGTTATCTTTTTGTTTTTACTCTCATATGTAGTAAATTTTAGACAACTGCTATCAGTGCAACCCTTAATGTTTATAATTTTTTTCTTTTGTTTTTCTCTTTATAATTAATTTTGTATTTGCATTGATTTTTTTAATAGTTTTTGTCCTGTATGTTTATCTTTGCTTATGTTTGCTGGGGCTCTTTCCCCTTGGGTCTCCACTGAAAATGGGTTGCTTAATATCAATGCAATGCAAATAGTTCATAACCTTTTCTTTTTACAATTATTTTGTATTGTGATTGTTATTTAACATTTGTATATTGTCACTTTATCTTTACTTATGTTTGCTGGGGCTTTTCTCCTCGGCTCTCCACTGAAAATGGGTTTGTTTGCAAACTCATTTGGTCTAACCCAGTTAACAAATGTGAAATAAATAAATAAATATGCTCGAAGTTGAATAGAAAAACAAAATTGAGTCATATGTATGACAGTTTGAACAACCATGAAATGCCATTACTGCCCATCAGACATCAACTTGCATACTTGCCTACCTCAAAACACTTAACACCTAATAAAGTTGGTAGTAACACACATACCACTATCCGTTTCACCTCCCCTCCAAAATAAATAAATAAATAAATAAAATATAAAGAAAAAAAATGCTACTCTACTGCAGGAATAAATGAAATTCAGATGTAATACTTCAAAAGGGTAGTCAAGGTATTGCACAGTAGCAGAGGTAATTGAAAGTAATACAAAGAAAAATGATGATTGCATATTTTTTTTTCTTTTTTGCGTCATATAAACGAAGTGTGAATGTATTCCTTTCCTGTTAAACCAAGCTTACCAATAAGAACAGTACCTGGGGTAATTTCCCTGCCAGATATCTTAGTCTGGTTAATGTCTACCCCCTGCAAAAATATTTTGGAAAGAATAGTAAGGCAGGCTTGAGAAATTGTAAGTGAAGACAATTCTATTGGTTTTCTGTTCCCAAAACATTGTCTTTTCGTATGGGAGATATAATAATCTTAAAGAATTGTTGAATCAGAGAAATTTGAACCATGAAGGTTATGGTATGATGGATAGAAAAGTAGGGACTTATCATTGTGAAAATTGTTCAATGTGGAACCGGGTTAGGAATTTACACAGGTGTAAAATCAATGGGAAATTTTACAGGGCTAATGAATTTTACAATTGTAACAGCTGTGGTGTGATCTTTGTGATAGGCTGTGGGTGTCATCCCACATGCTGGTATGTTGGACAAACAACCAGGAAGGTTAAAGTCCGAATTCTGGAACATTTAGGTGATGTTAGGAAGCAAAAGTCAGAAAGCCCAGTAGCTACTCATTTTTTGTCTAAACACAAGGGTTCATACAGCAGTTTGTTTTTCAGTGTTTTAGCATGACCGAATGGCAATGGGAAATTTTAAAAGAGAATTAAATAGACTTGAGAGTAGGTCGATTATTAACTATCATACATTGTTTCCCAATGGAATGAATTCAGAGAATAATTTGACTGTTTCAAAATAGGAAACAAGTACGTATTTAAAAATGTGGAAAGCATTTAATAATGTGGGAAATATTGTAGATAAAAAGCAAGTTTTAATAAAATGTGCAATATGGTTATAAACTTGTTCATGCGGATAAGTGCAACTACTCAAAGGCTATGAATTTTTAAAAACTGGGTTCTTAATTAGTCAGTTAATTAATTGGTACTTGATGTGTGTGTGTATTTATAGTGATAGGATTGTATCAGAAAAGTATTCCATGAGAAGGCAAGAGGCCGAGATACCAGACGTTTGTTAATAAAAGAAACTATCCCGTCTTTTGAGTGGTGTTCCTTCCTAAGTGGAGCTTATGTTTTTTGTGGAAAAATAGAGTGCCTCCCTCTCCCACCTCTCCTGTACAACCATCTTAATGTGTTCCTTCTGTGTTTCCCATATTTGGTCTTTCCTATCTCCCCCTTTACACATTTTAATGAAAACACCAGGGCATCCAAATAAGGATTCCTTTATATAAAACATGTTAAACTCCTTAATTTTTTAAATATTAATAATAAAAACTGTGCAGTCTGCTGCTTGCTTTAAGTGTTTCAAACATGGCTGTCCACAGCAACATCAGTCTATAATATCAAAAGTATACTAAGCAATATCAACCCATGGCTTTCACACAGCACTTCATATCTAAATAATGCTTGACTTTTGGTATTTTATGCTTTTGCCTAAGTGACTATGCTTTTTAAAGTGCCTTAGCATTTCCTTATTTAGCATGGATAACCTGTGCTTAGCTTATTTGCATATAACCTTGGTGTTCCTCATGAAAAGCTGTGAACTCTCAGACAATGAATCCCACCCTAAATGTAGGCAAAGATGTAAAATCTGACCAGCACATTAAGATATACTACAAAAACAATCACAAAGATGAGATACTTTACAAACGTAATAGCTCTCTTTTGCAAACCATACATGCATTTTAGCTGCCCAGACTTTTTTGCTGGTTTAATTTCTCCAATGCTTTTGGGTTTCTAATGCTTTGATGGGAATAGACCACATTTCTAAGTCAAAGTATGATTAAAGTTCATGAAATTAGTATTGTTTTAATGTTCAATGTTAGCCAGATGTGCTTTAAACAGCAGCCACAGTGTAATTTGTATGGAGTTATATGTATCAGTAAAATATCTAAGTATGATTGTAAATTATTTTTTATGAGAACTGTTGCTCCTATTATATTGGAACTCTTGGGGTAAACTTCTTCCACATTTCCCTGGTTTCTGCCTGCAAACCCTGGTATTTTTTGACTAGTGTCTCTCTTTGTATGTATGACACTGTAGTCACTGGGTGTAACAATTTCCATGATCAATGCTACTTTTGTCTTCTTTTCATGGACTACTATATCTGGTTTTCCTTGCATCTATTTTTGACTTGTCGGTAATGGGTGATCCCATGTGATATAAACGTTATCATTTTCTATGATGCATTGTGGGTAATGTTTCCAGTATTTTTCAGCTACTTCAGTATTGTGACATTAGCACAATCCCCAGTGCAACAGACTTGCCACATTATTATGCCTTTCAGTATACAGTCATTCTGCCATTCATATATCACAGCCAGCAATAAGGTGTGTGACTGTTTCTAATTCTGTTTTACAGAACCTGCATTTGTCTGTTTCTCCCACATGTTCAATGTACTTTACAAACCAATATGTACATAGTCCACTATCCTGGGCCACCAATGTTAACCTTTCATCTTTTGATAAAATGTCAAATTTGCTAAAATGTAAAATCTCACCAGCACATTAAAAGCATAGTACAAAGAAAATGCAAAGATGAGCTACTTTACCAACTCAATCTTTTGCATTCCAAAAATGAGTGAATTGTAGCTGCCCAGACTTTTCTGCTCTGCAGCCTCCTCGATGCCTCAGCAAATATCTACAAACTTAAAAGTCCTTTCAGAATGTGCAACTAACTTCACCAATTAAGTCTCATCACTGCTTTAACATTATAAAACTTGAAGAGGAAAAAATATTAGACTAAAAAAGGACCATGATGTGTGAACAACAGGTTAAATATTCCTAAGTTTGTAAAGGGCAGAAGTGAAAGTGCAACTACTTATGCCAGTCAGTATTTGCATCTACAAGTAGTGTTACAGCATCTCAAAGCTCAAGTTAAATTACTTTACTCAGAAAGGGCTAAGGGAACTAAATATAGTTCTATCATACAATGTGATTATGACACTTTGTCTCAGAGGGTATGTGGAGTAATTCTGTGCAACAACCCAACCAGCTTAGAAAATTGATTTGCTCTCTAAAGTCACAAATTAAGCAATTTCTGTAACTCTTGTAGTAACAGCAGCATTGATTTTTTGAAACTAAATCAACTATGCAATTGAATTTCTCAAAATGAATAAGCCGAGATAAAACACTGCTATAGTTTGAAATGTGACAATATGCAACTTATTTGAATTGATATTAATTATCAAAGGGCAATCAGCTCATAATAAAAAGTAACTAGTACAAATGGCCTTTATATTTCATTTACAAATAAATTTCTAAATGAATGATTAGTAAATGATCCCATGTGTAAATAAATATCCATGGTGCAGTTCATTTTAAGAGCATGGTTTTATGAAGCTTGACATAAAAATAAAAAAGGTACCATGGAATATTTATAATCTGACTAGAAAATAATATTTGCAGTAGCATTTTTTTAAATAAATTTAGTAATTTTAAATCAAATCTAATCTATTCATACAGTATACAAAAATAGAAAGAATCTGGTGGCATTAGCTGAACTATTCCTGTCTGAGATAAAAGCCTCAGAGCAACACTTGACTTTTTTTTTTAACAATAATATTTCTTAATTTCCTTATACATGTTAGTACTCTTAATGTGGCATTATCATACACAGATGGATATGTCACTCAGAGGAAGACGTGTTGAGCTATGAGTGAATGCAAACACATACACAAGTGCAGGCACTCACACACTGACATACACACATACATAGAGCACATACTGTACACACTTACTTGCATGTGTGTGCATGCGCACACACACACACACACACACACGCACACACACACACACACACACACACACACACACACACACACACACACACACACACACACACACACACATTTGCCCATGAATTTCTTTAATACAGTACTATGGCTGTTACTTATGCATTCATTCATTTAGTCACAAGCAGGCATCTGAAATTAAATCTTGTGGATATTATTGGTAGACACAGAGGCATTATTTTGATTAAAGTAGCACATTTGTTCAACTGGATGAAAAATAAATGAAGAAATAAATGAAAACTACAAAAATTTACTTCTGCTCAATGCTACTGTACATACAGAATGCATCTCATTACAACTGTACTGCTTGCAAATGCAATTCATACAGACACAGATTGCTTACACACTTTGTGCCCTTTAGTTGCAGTCATTGTACTAGCAAGATACACGTCTGTTATCTGACCTTGATTATATAAATCAATTAATAAATAAATAAACAATGGCCACAGTAATATTGCTTAGCTTGCTGCAGTCAGACATATGCATTGCAATTTACTGGAACCCTATATGCAGGTGGACATACATGCACAGAGAGACATAAACACATACGGTCACACTCAGTTGTAACCACTTAATTAATTGCATACAATGAATGAATAAATAAATAATGGCTACATTACTAAATTTCAACTTGCTGCAGCCACTATCATGCAGTGAAACCTATTGCACCCCCTCACAGAGAAATGCACAACAACAGAGGCACAAAATATAAACTACATCAAAGAAAAAAACAAATGCATGCTATCCTGCACACTGGCTAGAGAAACACCAATAGTATTTATTTATTTATCTATTTATTTATTTATTTATTTGTTATTTACATTTGTTTAATGGGAAAGTCCAAATGGGACAAAAGCCCATTTTCAAGTGTCAGGATGGAAGATGATATTGTGTGTGAATTTAAGTTGGTAGAGACGAAGAAGGTTAGCTAGCTTGAACCAATTAAATATCACAGAAGAAAAATCAATTAGTTATTAAAAAAGGCATGCCTCATATTCACACTGTCATAGCCACTCACACGAGTTATTCCTCCACCTGAGGCAACTTGATCTAATAGTAAATGGCTGCTCACTGCTTTGTCATGCACCCTAACCAGCTTCCAATGAAGAATTTTTATCACACTGAAATGACAGGATGGCCTGAATAAAATACATCTTCCATATTCTCTATCACAGAGTATGTGAAAAGACTGTACTGTTTAGAATACAGTCCATTTGATTAATCAGGGAAAACTGACATATTGTAATGAAGAAACTGGAGCTCTAATTACACATGCATGTAGTTTCAAGTCCTAAAAATGGGAAGGTTGACTATTTTTAAGTAAAGAGAAAACAAGTCATGGGGGGGGGGGGGCTACAGCACTGCAGTACAGTACCAGAATTAACCCATGACTGAGTCTCCAACAGGTCTCTGACGGATTCATTTTTTCTAATGGCAAGGCTTGAGTTTACCAGAAATGGTGCCATCATTCATAGGTTCATAGGTCAGTACATGGCTAGCCACACTTGCCAGCCATTTTATGCCTATCCAGTTTCCCTTTTGTTGCTTGAATTAACCTACCCAGTTTCATGTTGGATTGCTCTCACCCACCCCATAGTTGATAATTATATATATTACACCTAGTGAAAATAACTGGGGTCATAGCATAGACAATTTGATGGTCCCCATGTATGACTTAAAGAATTTAGGAGCTGCCTCTATCCATTAGTACTACATGGGGCAGATCTGGAGTAAATTATCTGTTACCGATTCACATATCAAAGTTGGTCTTGAATATGGAATGGGATGAGCTTTGTTTTACCTGGATTTGGAGTATTTTCAAGAGCAGTATTATCCTCTTCAAGATATACCTGTCCCTCCAAACCATTCTGTTGATGTTTCAGAAGAGGTTTAGATCCCTGGGCTGAGTATTTCTGATGCCATTTGATTGTGCAGTATGTCTATTATTAGTGGGTCAGAGGATACCCTGTGTGCCAGACAAAGGTCACCCTTTAGAAGACTGTAGAACTCCAGGTATAGTTACAGGACTTTATGTCTGTCCATATAAAACATATTCATTAGGCCTTGTATCCTTTTATTAAGGCATGTTTTTGTCATCATTTCAGTTGCTGCATGAGTCTGGACAGATATTAATGACAAAAAGGGGTATTAGATTTTATTGCTGGCCTAATTAGAGCTGAGTAAAGGGGACAATGACATCTCTAGTTGCTGTTAAAATTATTTTGTTTTTTTACCTGTGCAGTATTGAAGGACTTTCTTATGACAGTGGACATATGTTTTTTAAAGGTTATATCACTGTCCACATAGGTTCCGAAATCCTGTACAGCTGGCTCAGTTCTCATGAGTTTATTATTAGTGTGATAGTCCCCTGGGTAGATGATTTTCTAAAGGATATGATAATATATTTTTGTCATCTAGTTTTAGTCCATGATTCTGGCAGCAGTTAGTTGTTTGAGACAAGCCTTCCTGTTGGATGCTTAAAGTTTTGGGGATTCAATAACTACTCTTAGCTTGCACACATCTGCAAACATAGTCATTCAGTGTCCTTTGGTATTGGCTTTTATTTCAGGGAAGTCCCTTCCTTGTGACAAGCATCACGTTGTGTGCATTGATTCCTGTAGATATGAGTTTGTGATGTACCTTTGAGAAGCATTCCAGTGAGTCAGCACATGCATATAAGTACTGAGCATGTGCAAACAATAGTGCCATTTTGAGTGAGCAGCCAGAGTGTGAGTGTGCAAGTATGTAGTCAGTCAGTTAGATAGTTTATCTATGTTTAGTTTTCCTGCTATCCATCCTGATGTATTTTTATACAATAAACTACTTAAATGAACACCCAAGTCTCAACGGCTTTTTAATGCACACAAGAAGAGCAACATGGTGTCAGAACCTGATCCAGGGTTACAGCCATGTGGCAAATGGTTAACGTTGGAGGAATATACATGTGTGTATCATCCATTCTGCTCAAATGACTTGCAAAACAGGTCAGAAATGAAGTCCAGGTACTAATGCTTGCTTAAATGATTTATTTTGCTATAAATATAAAATGAAGCACTCAGAATGCTCAAAAAATTTTCTTATTAAACGACATGCCCAAAACTGCAACACTTTGATAAAAATATTCAAAATAATTACAAAAATGTTAGAAACAATATCTGAATTATATAACATGGACAAAAAAATTGAAAGTGACTGTATTTTTGCTATGTGCTACTTTTTTGTAATAACTAAAGTTATTCAATATATCTGGTGTGCAAAGTGTATGCAAGTATGTGCAATATTACAGTGCAGTTATTTCACAAAGTAAAGTTGTTTCAAAGAATATTTCACAGGGTTCAATTATTTCAAAGTATATTTTTCAGAGTACAGTATTTCGAACAGATGATCGTGTATTTGAATATTATTACCAGTACCTGTTATGTACGAATGTTTGTACATAATTATAAGGGACCTTTTTGCATTGTGTTTTACTATAATCTGTGGGTATGGTAGAAGGATTTCACAGATGTAATGCTTGTGTTTAATAATGATATTGTAGAAAACCGGAGAATGTTTAAGCAGGAATACGATATGTTCATGCAGGCTGCTTTTTCTGACAAAGACATACATACAAAAGCATTTATTCTGATTAATTTAGCTGGTTCAGAGGTTATTGATAGAGAGCCTTCATTTGTGTATGCACCTGTTGTGTTTACAGGGGAGGGGGAAGATCATCATATTGTGGTACCAGCTGAAGCAAGGGAAGTCCCTGAAAGCTGAAACATAAATTTAGAGAAATATGTAGCTCCCCAAATTAATGATACAATGGAAGAGCTCTTATTTTACACAAGAGATCAAAGGCCTGGTGATACTTTTGCAGCATATATAACTCACTTGAAAAACAAGGCTGCTATGTGCAGATTTGGTGACTTGACAGATGAGGTGATAAAAGACAGGCCTATGTATGGTATTAATAATGACAAAATGAGAAAAAGTTTGCTTCCAGACAGAGATGTAATGTTGAATAAGGCCATTGAGATTTACCAGATATACATGCTTACTGAAAAGCACACAAGTATGCTTACAAATGAGAATAGATGCGGAAGGCACAGTGGCAATGTTGATAGTATGCAGCACGTGGTTAAAATAAACAGGCCCAAGCACATGGCAGCTACTGCAGGTCCTGTAACAGTCTCTGTGAAACCCAGAGTCGTTCCAGAAAATTCCAGAGCATGCTCAGTGAAGCATAAGGGTGAGTCAGCAAAGTCAAAACAGGTGTCCCTATCTACCTTCATAGTCAACTGTCGTAATTGTGGTAGAAATCACAAAAACAAAAGAGAAAAGTGCTTAACCTTCAGTCAATAGTGTCATTCTTGTAATAAGTGGAATAATTTCAAAATATTTTGTAAATCAAATAAGGCCCGTTCTTTTATTAAAGGAGGGGATTCCAAGAGGCAAGTTGATCAATTAGAAAGCTGTGACCCTACTTTTTATATTGACGGTGTGTCTGTGCTTGGTAAAACAGACAATGCAGTAGATTTGTGGGCAAAGAATGAGACCTTTTGTACTGTCTGAATTAATAGGAGTCCTGTAGAGCTCAATGTAGATACTGGCTCAAAGTGCAATGTTATGTCAGCAAAAATGTTTGCTACAGTAAAAGCTGCAGAACAGCTTCATTTGTCAAAGTGTGAAGCTTGTTACTTATGGTGGTGGAGAGATTCAGACCGAAGGCTCAGTAGTGTTTTCA
>NC_056729.1:798750949-798755949 GCF_019279795.1 Protopterus annectens
TATGTACATCAGCAGATCCTCATGCTGTGGAACAGGATCCCCATCCATGTGAAATAGAGTCCATCCCTAAACCTATTTAAGAGTAACTTTGACCAAAGGCTTCCATGTCTCTGGTAGACAGATGCAGACAGTAATGCCCAAACTAGCATAGTTCCTCTCACACAAAACCTCTAGAAACTTCCTAACATACCTCCTCTTAATAAATGCCCATGATTCATAGTGACATAATTGGGTTGGATTGCATAGCTAAGCTTATAAAGACCCTGGTGATCATTAGCCTATTATATAGCCATGAACCTATGAATAAGAATAGTCCTAATGAAAGTGAATTTCACAATGCTTACTGATCAATATAGCAAATCTGGCTCTGACTCACTTTCACGGTTTGAAGTTAGGATACATCCGTGAATTATTAGGGCATTACTTTGCTGCAAAAAATATTATTTTGGGACTGTGGCAGCAACCTTTAAAATTTCTAATGCCTAATAATCCAATCTGCATGAATATCACAGGTAAATCATTAGTACCAATTCATTAAAATACTTTATTATGCATCTCAAAGCATTAAACATAAAGAAAATACACAACATTTTAGTTTAAAATACACAGGTATTGGCACATGTTCTAATTTCCTACCATGAACGGAATTTAGCCAAGCCCTTTATAAGCATTGCCTTGCTATATGTTGTACTTCCATGTCATAGGAATAATGCTGTTCTCATTGCATCTTTCTATCTGTGGCAAGTGTGATAAAGTCCATGTTATGTATTATTATTGTATGAAGGAATTTCATTGGCTACATTTAAACCAACAGTAGTGTCTGTTTCGCCCGCACTGTTTTTGCTAGGCAACGTCTGTTCTTGTATGAAATAGTTTTATCTGAACTGCACTAAAGGGTGAATACAATTTCAAATGTTAAATATCTTTCCAAAGAACTATAGCTACAATCACTTTGTTTAAGTTTAAAACAATTCTTAACTTAGAGAAGTAACAATAAAAAAGAAAAACTCATCAATAATATCATGTTATATGTTTTCTTCAGGTCAAAAGAATGGACCATTTTGAAACGTGTCCAGACATCTTGTGACTCCAAAAAAAGAGATGCTTTCTAAAGGTGCTGACCATCTGGTTTTGCTGTACTGGTAGAGGTAAGCTAATATAAAAATTGGAAAATAGAAAAGATGGAAGGTTTATTTTCTACATTGAAATACAACTTAATAAATGAAACTTAGCTGTGTTCAGAACAACAAGTGACTAAAGTTACTTCAGATGCCCAAGGCTGTTAACCATGTGGTTTGTTTGGGGCCACATTATGGAGATGGTGATTATAATCTGACTATGTAATATGTATTAATAAATGGTAATTGGTGAAAGACTTTTTGAATTTCAGGAACTGTATGCCAATTTTTTATTTTCTAGTATTGTATATACTGATGATAACAATATCAGTGCAAACCTTAATGATTTTATACACATTATAGCATCAAAGAGTATGGCTGATTCAATCAATTACAAAAAAATGGAAATTAACTATTAGACATTTTTTAAGGAAGGACATTGAATGAAAAGAAAAAACACTGTGGTCTGAGTGTTGTTGGTAAGTAAAATAGAAATGAAATAGAAAATGTAAGTGCTGCTCAAATGTACATATAAATTAAATCATGATATTTAGGGACCACTTTTATAAATTCATGCTAAGGAAATGATTACATTTTTGTTGTTTATTTTTGTTTTTATTTTTAATGCTAGTTTTTACTTTCTCTGCTGCATGTTAACTATTTTCCTTCCTGTGTGCCACTGGTTCCTTTATTATTTATACAGGGTACAAGCCACACCCACACACACCCACACACACACACACACACACACACACACACACACACACACACACACACACACACACACAGATGCACCTTTGCTTGTCCTGAAATGTTTTGTTAATCTAGAACGTTCATCAGATTCCTCTGCTCATCTGATCTCACCACTAGCACTCTATATACACAAATACTTGTCTGCCTTTTAGAAGGAACAGGAAAAATTCTCACATGGTCAGACCTCTCATGTCTTATGGATGCTGCTGGATGCACTGGTTATGTTTATGTGCAACTACTCATTAGACAGGCACACACACACACACACACAGACACACACACAGACACGTACACACACACAACTTTTGGACAACTAAAAAAAAGATAGCCTCTTTGTCTGTAGGGTTGACTATTACAGAATTGGACCATAAATGTGTTATCTTGAAGCCTTATAAGGTTTGTAAGAATCTTAAATCTTATTCATGTCATCAGTTTTGCTAATACAATGTGACTTACTGTCTGAAATGGAAACGTATCAAATGGATCACCTGTGAGATACTTTAGCCTTCACTGGCCAGAAAGACATTATAGCTCTTTCATTGTTGTATCATATGTTTTGTTCATTCCATTACCAAAATATACATATTTTAAGACAAATGTATTTTCACTTGGTATTAATATAGAGGATTGTGAGAAGGTCTCTGATCATAAACAAGTTGTTATGTATTCTTGAAAGAGATTTAAGAAATGCATTTATATTTCCCGACATGTCTTTGTTTGATTGGTACATTGTATCAAACAGTATGCTACAATTTATATTTGTAGCAAGCAGTTTGCTACAGTTTAAAAATATTTTTTTTAACTAAAACATGACCTCTGTAGTTCATGCAGGCAGGCATAAACTGTAGTAAAAGTTTGTTACAGTTTAAAAGAAAAATGCAGTTTTTAAAATTTTTTTAAATAAAATATGTTAAAGGAGGGTAGGGACAGAGGACAGAAATTAGACATGAATGGCTGATGCTGGAGTGAGTGAAGGATGTGTCATACATCTGGCTACCTGGTTGGTGTGCCAGTAGAAGGAATGTCTGTTTTTTTTTTTTTTTTTTGCCAGGGCAGGTTGTGTGAAGATCTAACTGTAATAAGCCAAGCACTTATGGCTTAGATTGACTTATTACAGTGAAGTGTTTTTTTTTTTTTGTTTGTTTTTTGTTTGCTGTTTGATTTGTTGATAAACCTAGAGCTGTCATGTTTTTTATCAAAGATCTTAATTCTTTAATATTTAAAGACGCTTTCTTCAGTGTTGCGGCTGGTCTCTATCCTTAGCTTTTTAATTGCAGAAGGTAAACAATACATAATAACCGTTTCCATGTGGCCATTTTAGTGCACAATCCTACTGTTACCAATAAATGGACAAATATGACAACTGGTAAGAATAAGGTTCAGCTAATCCTAGCAAAAGGGCACTGGGCATGCATAGTCAAAATATAAAAATGAAGATAATGATAATCATATTATGGGTGGCGCAGTGGTAGCATTGCCACCTGACAGCAAGAGGTTCGCTCAGGTTTGACCGCAAATGCAACACCGGGTTTTAAAGATCAATATTACATGAAAAAGCAATCAGGATTAGCTGATCGTGTCCCCAGTACTTTGCACCTGGGGCTTACTTTTTAAGGGCAATATGGCATAAGCCATTCTACTCTGGTTATAAATCAGCAAAAAGGAATTTTCTAAATAGCACACTGGTCGCTAATAGAGCACAGATTTGACTGTGAAAGGTGGTGGATGCTCATTTAATTCTAATCCTAATGGATAACAATATAATAAGTGCTTCTTGTTATAATTTTATAGTTTCTAACTAGCCTATTGACCCTCATTACTTTTTGAAGCCCAGCCATGCATTCCTATGAAGTAATTTTTAGCCCTTGCAGATTAAATATGAATAACCAAGATCAGTAGAACATTTACGTTACCCGTTTCCATTAGGAACATGGGTGCTGCTCCAGGGATGAATTCCTACTTTTCCATCCATTCGGCCAGATTATGTTTGAACAGAGATAGTGAAGTACTTTGTTTTATGTGGAGAAGAAGACTATTTCAAGCTAGTTGGTTACAGAGTCAGCTGAAAATGCATGTGCACAATTTAGTTGCTTAGCGTGGTGAGCTGCAGTGGGAGTGGTCTCAATGGTGATTAGTGCAGACTTACCGAAGTGCTAGCTGAGTAAACAGGACACTCTTAGTCTGCACATGAATGTCCAGGTGGCTATTCAATGAACCAATTGATCCTCCAGCAACTGCTGAGTACTAAAAACTCAAGGATTTTTAGAGGATGGTTTTATAGGGAAAGTAAAGTTACTAAGTTGTGTGTGTCTATTCAAGGCACAGGTAACTACCACTGCACAATGGTAATGCACTGAGCAAATGTGGCTAACTAATACAAGCAAAGCAGAGAAATTCATAAAAATTCAAAATGATCTGCTGGCCTACAGCAAAACAGCACACTCAAGGTTTTTAGAAATCACAAGCCATGAAATGAATTGGTTCCTTTTTAATCTAAATATAATTCAAACTAGTTTTCTTAAGTACTTTTATCTGCAATTGCCTTAGTTTTTCTTCTGCTTTATCTAGAGCTTAAATTAAATCAGTTATGACTCAGTTCAAAAATAAATGCCACAAGTAAGTATAGGGCTATTTCTGTAATGTTTTATATATAAATACATATATATATATATATATATATATATATGTGTGTGTGTCTGTGTGTGTGTGTGTGTGTGTGTGTGTGTATGTTTGCACCTGTGCGTGTGTGTGCGTGTGCATGTGCGTTTGTTCATGTGTGTGTGTGTGTGTGTGTGTGTGTGCGTGTGCATGTGTGTGTTTGTGTTTGTGCATGTGCGTATTCATATGTGTGTGACTTGCGTGTGTGTGTGTGTGTGTGTGTGTGTGTGTGTGTGTGTGTGTGTGTGTGTGTGTGTGTGTGTGTGTGTGTGTGTGTGTGTCTTTATATTCAGTGCAGCAAGACTTGTATATAATCATGCATTCATCAGCTCCTACTTAACCTCTCAGACAACAGTTTGTCAGCATGAGCAACCACTGACAGGCTTATTAGCCATGCTCTAGTACATTGGGTAGTATCCTGCAAATTCTGTGATATGTTATTACTACCATTTGAGACATTTGAGCTCAGAG